>NC_085003.1:2830016-2955016 GCF_963854185.1 Sardina pilchardus | reverse complement strand
AAATACATCACAACAAATAGATTAAATGAGAGAAAAAGCAGTGCAAAAGTCAAACTGTTTGTCAGTTCAGTATAAACAACCAGGAAAAGGGACACAATTACAATGTAGATGCTGATGTTTAAAGATATGTTGCAGCATCTTTTAATCTGACAATGTTACAAACATTTAGATGAATCAATGTTTCATCTATTGTCTTTGCTCAGATCAATTCCCACTGGAATCTTGTGACATACAGAGAGAGCTCTGTGTGTGAGTACTTTAAAGTAACAGCATTATGTACAGACATGAGAAACGGACCCCACGTTCTTATCCTTCACCACCACAATGGCTCTATGAAACAAAGTAAACATGTTCTTGCAGTATTAGGCTATCTATGTGTAATATGATCCAAATTCTGGAACTACTTCATACAGTAGGTGTGCCAATATAAATATTTCATTCTAAACATTATGTTACATTATATTATATCATATTATATTATATTACATTATATTATGACATGCATAACGTCTTGCTGTGGCTAATTCTGGCTTTGTAGTCAGTATGTGTTAACTGGCATTTGATCATGGTCATTGGTGTAAGCTGATGACAACACTGTTTTCCGCCAGCGTTCCATAGCCAGCGATTCCAAGTGTGCCATAATTAAGAGCCACGCTCCACACAGTGTAGTACACAGTAATTAAACAGAAAAATGATTGGCCCTTGTTCATACATCAGAACTCTTGATAGCTTGGTTATGGCTTATAGCTTGTTTTTCCTCACTTGATCATCTGATTTAATAAGGAATATTCATTTTCAAATGATGTCCACAGCACCACAAAGCACATTCCATGAAGGCCTAACTAGTGGGAGTAAGGTCTAGGTTGTTTCAAATCTTGGCTATTGATGGGGTGAGAGTCGATCTTCACTGCAGAAAACGTATTGAAATCTTAGCCACCTACTCCTACAACTCTGACAGGATTAATGAGATAATCATAGCGTCACTGTGTGCTAAGTCATATCTTTAATGAAATGATTGGCCTCTCACACCCTCCCCTCTACACTATGGTTATGACGGTGGGCTTCACGTTTCTGGCTCATGTATTGTACAGTATGTGTTTTCTCTCCTCTCATCACATTTGTGGAAGAAGACAGCATGTCAACTATGAGATGACAATCTCATCTGCTTATTAGGTTTATGTTTACACACTGTACACTTCCCTTGGTAGAAAAACAAATATCCTTTTACAGTCATTGTCTAAGTATGTACAGACTTTGATAATAATTAAATGTCATGCAGTAGAAAGAGATAACATTTCATTTTAAACATATCCTAGCTGTGCACCGCAACGATGCAAGTAAAACCTCAATCTGTTTAGACGAATATGGGCAGAAATAATGTGATGGGTGGAAATATACTGTTTTTTTGTATCTGTCTAAGTTGCCGTGAAGATAATTTGAGGAACTGAACAAAGGAATTGTTTCATCTGCATTTCAAAGGAATGTCCCATTTATAGCTCTTCTGTTCTTTTATATTTGACCCACAATAGCTATGAGAAACAAGACGGTTTCATGTGATCTCTGAAAATCACAAAAATTACATGCCCAAGAGAAGATGGCTTTCTCCAATATCTACTGTAACAGCGCCATCATGCTGACCAAAGGACCAGAGGACTGCACAGTGCCCTTCCCTTCCACTTCCTGCCAGTCTCACTCCAGCATACAGCACAAACTCACAGTCTTATCATGCTGTTACCTCTAGTTCAGTGTACTTCTACTCATTTCAAATCTCATATATATATACACACACATACACACACACACACACACACACACACACACACACACACACACACACACACACACTATACTGTATATATATACTGTATATAGAGAGAGAGAGAGAGAAAGAGCAAGAGAGAGAGAGTACATGCCAAGGCCCAAAGTATTGTAAAAGACAATCCTGACCATGGACTTTTCAACACACTGAGGTCAGGCAAACGTCTCTGCTGCTACAAGACCAGAACAAAGAGAGACTGAGGAGGAGCTTCTTTCCTGAAGCCATCTGTATCCTGAACAAGCACAAGACTAAATAAATACACATTACACAATGTAGGTAGGTACACACATTGTTGTTATCTATCAACATATTTCTGATCTTTCTTCTTCACACTTGCACAGAATGATAAAAAAGAAAAACCCTTGAACACACCAATTTTTGTGAATGAATAATGTATCGTAAAAAAGAAAAAAGTTCTTGCTTAAAATACAGGGGGGCATACGTGAGTACACCTCCATGTTAAATTCCCATAGAGGCAGGCAGATTATTATTTTTAAAGGCCAGTTATTTCATGGATTCAGGATCCTATGCATCCTGATAAAGTTCCCTTGGCTTTTGGAATAAAAATAGCCCCACATCATCACATACCCTTCACCATACCTAGTGATTGACATGGGGTACTTTCCATAAGATTATCTCTCAATGCAAATCAAACCAGCGATTAGGCTAACTGAAATAAAACCATGTCAATTTATAGGTATGGTGAAGGGTATGAGAAGATGTGAGGCTATTTTAATTCAAAAGGCCAAGGGGATGGTATGAACATTTACAGTAATATGATGACTATAGTGACTATAGTTAATATAGACAAAATATGTTTTCAGTTTTTATCCCTTGGTCTTTTATTTGCTTGTATTGCATGGCATTTAATTTGTAAGTCTCTGCTAAATTACTAATGTATAATTTCTAACCCATTCCTCACAGATGAATAAAAATCCCCCACTGAATGATCCTTTAGTCAGCTTAATGGACATGTATTCATAGTCAGCCTTGATCTGCCTGACCATCATCAACAGGCAGAGTCCTTCAAGTCCTGAATGTGTACAAGTAGAGAGTGCATGTGACTGTGCTCTTGAGAACACAGGACACACACATTCAGTTCTATACTCATTTCTGTGTAACCTGATGTCAGTGAAGTCCGACTGATTCCTAGTCACCCTGATCAGACAGGCATCCCTGTCATCTCAATATGCCCCACAGATGCATCTTTAGGCATCCTTACTCACTATACTCCATCATGCAGTGGCCAGGGGCAGGGACACAAACAAACATCTCCTTAGAGACACACTGAGCACTGAGATGATGCAGAACTGATTGATGTTCCTTCTGTTTTCCAGCAACGGAATCTAGATCCCCTAGTATATGACATCTTCATCTCATCTACATTTAGTAACATACCCCGTGTGTGTGTGTGTGTGTGTGTGTGTGTGTGTGTGTGTGTGTGTGCGTGTGTGAGAGAGAGAGAGAGAGAGAGAGAGAGAGAGAGAGAGAGTCAGTATGCATGCGTTTCCATGTGTATGCATATATGATGGCAGTTTCCAGGTTCCTCCACTCCTACTTTGTTGGAAAGCTGGAGAGAAATCCATCTCCATTACACATCCCAGATGAATTATGTGTGTGGGTGTGCTACCCATTTCCACTTGGGAAGGAATATTTGCATTGCATCAATGTCATAAAAGGCTTTTATGTGACTAATGCAGAAAAATCACATTGCACTTGTTAATGTTTCATAAAGATGTGTTTTTGTGCTGTTATAGGGAACCAGAACACTGCTACATTAAATGTACTCTGGGTGATTTATGAAGTGATGTTCACTCAGCTCATAAATGCATGAATTATAAAACTTCACATAAAAAAAGAGCAGGAAAGAATCTGATTAACAGTTAAGTCTGTGCAAAGATAACTATTGGCACAACACATTTTCTAGATTTCTCATATCAGGGAGGCTTTGATATACATCTGTTTGAAGTACTCAAAGTTTTTTGGGGAAAGACTCAAAATTGTATCAATTTGTGATAAGGTAATGTATGCAGATACATTATGTTTCAGGAATAGATCTGATTTCAGGGAGCACTGAACCATGGAAAAGAAAATACTGCAAGGGAAAGTTCTACCACAAATTCCAACAGGAATTATCTTCCGGCTGCCCGTGGAAAGTTTTTGGGGAGGAAGACTCAAAATGTTATACAATGGTAATTATGAATGGTATCAAGTATGATAAAAATAACTATGTGCATTTGTAATAATCAATTGATATGCCAATTTAGCTGCAAAAACACATCCATCAAAAAAAATCGGTATTATTGAGCATCTTAGCTGTATTCAGTTCACAGGAAACTGCTCAGATGGATATTCCTGCAGTCCACATCCTGCAAGCTCTCTCAAAACATGTTACAGCAGCAACATTGGGTTGTGTGAGAAAGCTGCCCATTGCAGACTGCAGACACAGCAATGAATATTGCATGCTATTTATACGTCAGTCTTCTTACATAGCTAAATTGGTTAATTGCTTTACATTTTGTAATGGTAATTAGGCTCATAATCATAATAATAGGCTAAAGATAAGCAGCCAATCTTGTTCTAATACTCTGCAGTGTCCTGTTCTGTCCTCCCACCTAGTACGACATTACTGTAGCTAGCTACATTTCTCCCACCATAGCATGACATTACTGTAGCTAGCTACATTTCTACCTATCTGGCATGATTTCATTGCTAAATGATCCCATGCTTCAGATGAAACTAATTACGCTATAGTTTGAAGACTCACCAGGCATAAATCAAAGGTTATAGGTAGGCCACAAGACCACTGAATAGATAACATTCATAAAGATCTCTAGGAGGCTATAAGTGTTGATCTCAGCAACTCTCCACCTGGTAATCTACAGAAAAAATAAGTAATACAAGTTCTGACTAATGACTAACTGGGAAATAATCACCTAATCAACATTGTAACAACATCACAAATACATTTCCCATTTTCCTTTATTAATCAGCCCATCTTTTAGACTGGGTAAACACAGCATGATCTGCTGGAGATCTGATTTCGCCCTGCAGCTCAAAAAACCTCCAAGTGTTTCTATCCTACTTAACTTCTGTTACAATTCTGTGGGGACCAATCACAAACGGGCTTATCCACCTAGTGCACCCAGATCATTGATCTGATTGGTTGATGGACTATCCAATTGCGTACAGAGTCATTTGAACTATGCCCGTTGATCACGCCTCTTGTGCAATAGAGAGCAGAGCAGACTCCCCAACTAATGTTTAATCTTAAAAGATTGAGCATGGTCTGGTGAGGCTATACCCATCTTTGAGTTTGAAAGAGCTCCCTTGTAGAATAGCTCCGTTCCTATAAAATAGCTTCCTTGTTTCTCAAGGTCTTCCTCTCCTTTGTCAGCAAGATATGCCTATGCCTGTCTGAGTCACAATGTTGACAGAACGTTTTTCTCTCCTTTTGACAAGGCAACTGTCATATTCAATCTGATCTTATCATTGTCTTGGGTCCCAACTCACTTACACCTCTCTCCAACCTTGGCTCAGTCATACCATCCATTTGAAAATGACAATTAGTTTCCACTGTTCACAGTTCTGTCCAGGCCATTTCAAACATGCCTCCACCAAATGTGGCTGTGTAGAGATTTTAGGAGTTATGAGTTTGAACACTGAATATCTACGTTTTTCTGTTGTGCCTCTAGCTCATGATACTGTCAACTCCATCAAGTCAGAGATGAGGGGAACAAAATGATACAATGCCAGTAATGTGCAAACCTTCTTAAGTTGTACAGTTCTACAGTCCTTATTAATAGCATAACCTATGCAACCTTTTCTTTCAGTTCACCACTGACACTCACTCACTACGGACCTGTTTTGCATTGAAGTTCCAAGCTTTTCTTGTCAAAACCTGAAGTGCTCTCAGTACAGTACATAGCGCATTTGCACAAACTCGTCTGAGGAGAAAAGATAGTGTGGAGCCCTGTACACAGCCTTGCACTGTTAACCAAGGCGCCGCCTGGGCCCCAGCAGTAGTACTGTGGAGGGTGAGGCCGCACAGTGGAGCTCATCAGCCCCTCATCCAGCAGGCCCACGGCACCAACAGTTGTCAGGTCACCAGACATCACTGGGCTGCCACCGTAGGGAGATATGGAGAGCCCCACAGGGGCCTGTCTATTCCTTCACCTTCTCCTTATGTACTCTATCAGCTGGATACAAAGCATGTCTGAAGCTGTTCCTGGACACATTAAGGGTCAACAGTTCTGCAGTCAGCATGCACTGCTCATTTCACACACATCTCACACAGTGCTTGTGTAGTCAAAGCTAATGCTGGCTGGGAGTGAAGACTATAGGGAAATTATTTCAAGAAAATTATTAAATAAAAACTGCTGCAGATTTATTTGTTGTAGATATGTGAATTGATGTGCATTTATTCATGAATAAGGCACTATTTCAGATTTTATTTATAGATATGACTTATTTATAGACGCTTTATCAAGCTGTTTCCTCATTGAATGACCATCCTATTTTAAGGTGCCGCTCAGCCTATGCAAAACAAGCACTGTTGTATTTCTATTACAACAAGAGGTACAGTACAGTTGAATTGTCCATTGTATTGTAAATAAGACTATGGCCTTTTAAATGTCTATCTATGCATCCTCTTCTTGGTGCTTCATACAATTACACATACTGTATTACAGTCACATATTGGTAGTATGTGGAGGAGGTCCAACTGAAATAATCACTGTTGGACATCAATTCATGGTGGTACTGACCAGTCAGTGACCACTGACTAACCAGTCCTTAGTGAAGTGAGAAGCAATTACTGTAAGAAATAATTTCCTGAATTGTCCCCTGATTGTACTTGCTGGTGTCCTTGGTCTTAAGTCTCTCCTATTTGAGTGAAAACAGCCTCTGGTCCCCTCACTGCCACACCACTTCCTTCTCCTTACTGCCACACCACTTCCTTTATTCGTGTTGTTCCTTTTTGTAAGGTGATTTGTTTTTGGTTATTTTGTCATTTTCACTCCCATTATCAAAAATAAAGCCATTGGTAGTTACAAAGACAAGACTAATTCCAAATAGCATTAAATACATTGAGATGTTCACTAATATCATAAAAAGAGCTCTTCTTTGAATACTCAAAGTTTAAGAAAATCTTACTTCAGTCAGGGAATTTAGAAATAAGGCCACTTTGACTGGGCACTAAAAGACTATTGTTTGTGGTAAAGAACTTGTGACTCTCAATTAATTTCCTTCAGACTTGTTCAATTGTGAATTAAGAAAGCCTTTCTATAAAACATAAAGACATGCAGCACGGGAGTGAGTTAACCAGTAATCTCAGGCATCTGAATGGGTTCAGTCAGTATGAAAGAGGCTTCAAATGAATGCAATCACCAAACAGTTGTGGTGTAAATAGGAGTCCTCTCATTTTCCAAAGTACTGCCAGACTCCCTGATGGAAACATGTCATGCCAGTGCCCATCCTTTTGTTTATTCTGTTTGCAATGTTAGTTATCTCTCCATCGTGACATACTATCATTATGTCATCAAATCTCGCAGAGCTCAGACTTCAAACATGTTCCCCTGATGCTGTAATGTGCAGTGCTGCTCCTCATTCCAGTTGAGTTGTCTTGACAAATTAATGGAGACCATTCTTTTGAGAACACTTGCCTATCTGTTAGCCTATACATTCTATCTTCTTTTTGTTGTCTTCAGTTTGAGAATGAAGACAAAGGATTAGCTCAGAAAGAAGCGATGCTAGCTACTGTCACTCAGCAGGGTACAACATCATGCTATTGAAAAATCAGCTTGGATTGAAAAAACATAACCTTCAAAACGTCAATCCACTGCAAATCAACAAATGCGTATCAAGATTTTACGGTAATATTAGGTTAGTGACAATAATTAGAAGACAAGAAAAACTTAAATTTGAGATTAAGGGCAAAATAGTAAAGCCATGTTCATTGGCATTATGCAAATGCTAGTTTAATCCACTCCAACTAATTAAATCAATATCTGTGACTTCTCAGCCTTGTTTAATGTCCTGTCATGGCCAATACTTCATTAATCATTTTTGCTAAAATTGAGCATCTTTAAACATTTTAGCGCTGGGTAAGCGGTGGGAATCTGAGGATGGGCTTTTCTGGGCCCCCGAGGAGATGGATAATACTCTCTGGCAGTCTCCTGTAATGTAGCAGGTGTGGATAATTGATTCTAAGCCAGGCAGCTTATGGCGGCTACAAGGGATGGGCTGGGGACAGACCTCAGCTGCCTCCTCCTGTCTGCTCCTGACTGAAGGATTCCCAGAGCAGAGACTGGCATTTAGAACTCATTGGCCCAGCAGGTCCATCCATTTTCCATTTTTCCTTTAATCAGGTGGCACAATATCTTTATGGCCATTTTTAGATCATCATCCCTGACTCATGCTAGTCAGATTTTTTGACCAGCTTCCAAAATGTTGCAGGAATCCTTTTACTTGGTCCTCCATTTATAGCACATCCTGATATGAATGCAAAGAAACAGTATTTTGCAGCTACGGCTTATTATTTTTTTTAAACTAAGTATTACTCTTCATTAGTAGTACAGTAGTACAGTACATTACAAAATATGACAGGTAGCAACAAATACAAAAGACAAGAGCTATGTACTCGTAATATACACAACTAGTCTGTCCAATCCGGGGACATCACCCATTCACTTGGTGTGTTTGATTGGTTGGTTATGGAGACTGGAGTCTGCAAGTATTTGTGAAGATGGTGTTTACTGGAGTGACACAAACAGTCACATTACATTGCCATCAAGAGTCAAGATTACACTGCATGTGAACCATCACAGATCATGCCTTTAGCATAGCACAACATGCCTACTGAAGTCAAAAATAAACAAACAAACCACTAAATAAATACTGTAAATGCACAAATAAAGCAATATCTAGGCTATTGATCTTGTTGCCTGCTGCAAATTCTGTGACACTCTCAGTCTGAGGCAGATCTTGAGGAGTCATGCAGAGACACCGTAACTAAGATGCCTGCAGTGTAGTCAGCCTAACGTAAACAGACCCCTATAGTCTTACATCAATAAGCCTACTACTGTGTCATCACACGGACGGGCGCATAATGAGCCTAAGAATGCTATGCACAGCTGTTTATGTCTGAATAGACATATTCATTTAAAATCCCAATTACAACGTAATTAATGTGCTAAGCCTACATCTGCTTAGCCTTCAGAGGAGAAGGATATGGTAGAAGTTCAGACACCCATCATCTGGCTTGATCTGTTTATGCATGAAAAATGTGTGGAGATTTAATTGAGTCGTAATCTTAATGTTGCGATATGGGAAATAAATATATAAGTACTTTATAAAAGATACTGTTGTAGTATCTCTATTCGTCTGTTCTCACTCTCTCTCTCTCTCTCTCTCTCTCTCTCTCTCTCTCTCTCTCTCTCTCTCGATAACACACACACCTCCATTTCGGTCTTCAGAGATAAATCACTTCCTGATGTGACTGCGATTGGCCCGGCTCTAATTGTATTGTGACAAATCACTGTGAGAGTGAGGAACTGAGGGAAGCTATTTATAACTACCCCGTGGAGGACATATCTAACAGCAAACAGAGAGGCCCAAACCCTAAACAATATTACGTCCACGTAAACTTGCTAGTGCCTTCAGTGAGTTGTGAACTCTAAACTTAAAAGTTTGGTTTACATTTCAAAATGTACACTAATATATCACGACAGCAGCGTTTTTGGCGTCTTATATGCCATTCAAGCTCCAAATAATTTCAGGATTTGCATCTCATAATCGAAACAGTCTGGCTGTCTGTACTTTCCTACTCACTAACAGGAAAAATGCTTGTCTCCTGCAATGCAATTGTAATGATAAAGTGTCACCCTCCAGATGTCAGCAATATCTCAGTGTCACTAAAAGTGCATTGCATCAGAGACTTGTGTGCACGGTGCACCCACCTGACTCCCGTGAGATCTGGATGAAGGCCTCCACGCCGCTCTCACCGTACGAGCCCTCCGACGCCAGCGTGGACACATAGTTCCACCCCATCGCCATGACGATGTCCAACATGGCCTGTGCTTGGAAGGTGTCGGGCGGCACCACCCGAGAGAAGAAGTCGTAGCGAGCGTCGTCACTCAGCTCTGGAGCGGTAGACGCGTAGCTAATCTGAGGAATCTGTAGAAGGAGAGAGATGCTTTAAGAGATGACGGGCTTGCCTCCACATTGATACATAAGAGAGAAGAAGTTAGCTCAGGAAGTGTCATTCAAACGTACCTATCAGAATAATCTAATGTAGAATGTAATCAGAGATCACTGTACAAGTACACCACAACTGGCTTGGCTTGTACAGAACAGACTAGGGAGGAGGGTTGTTGAAAGCGGTCCAGGCCAGGAGGCTACCTGGGTAATGGCCCCCTGAGAGCAGTTGACAGACTGATGGATTTCTCCCAAGCAAAAGGCCAACCCGTCCCCCCGAGGCTCCACAGGCAGCGTTTATTGTCATTCACAGACAGACATGGACCAAGCCCAGCCACCCATACAGATCTGCCACCCAGGACCTGGCAGCACTGCACACGCACACGCACACGCACACGCACACGCACACGCACACGCACACCAGCCTACACCTGCAGCCAGCATCAGGGGCCAGCTGCAAGAGGCTGTTAAACACACACAGTCCTTATGGCTTATGGCTTTACATGTAAAAGAGTGGTCATACGCTTGGGTGTATGTGTGTGTGTGGGGGGGTCCTAAGTCATGTAAAATTACATTTAGGTTTGAGTACAGCTGTGTTCAAATTGGCATTTACTTTATTACTTTTGAGTCATCATCCTTACCATGGTTGGCTTTTTAACAGTATTCACCACATTAGTGCAACTGTTTATCTTCCCCAGTATTTACTGAGCCTTTGAGTCTTTAACAGTAGCCTTTCAGTCGATGTCCTTGAAAGCCTTCACAAAGTCTGGACCAAAATAATTGATGTATCAACAGTGTCTGTAAATGCTTTTCAGCGCGCTCAAGCGTCACAGGAATGTGGAGATGAGGGGAGATGCTGCAGATGAAAGAACACACACTGACTGAATAGAACATCATTACAGATAAACGCAGAGATGTGTGCTTTGTCTGAGCTGTGTGTCTTTACACACACAGCTCAGATGAACACCTTATATGTTCACACATAATTATACTTGGGAATAATGATTCAAATATATCAAAAATGAATGAAGGGAGAAAACGTACAAAAGGGGATATGGTACGATTGTGTAGGCCTACAAAGGCCACGTCTAAGGGCTATAGTTGAGATTCACCCGATATCTTTATGTTGGGCATTTCACTTCACTTTTCCTTTTTTCCCCACCATAGGCCTGTATGGCAGCTGGCAGGGAAGGTATGAAAACACCAAGGCCATGGATTCATTACCCATAGAACACTTCCCCAGAGTAACCTAGAGGCCTACGGCTCAATATAATGTGAACTCAGGACTCCTGAAGAACTAAGAAATACCTTGAGGAAAAGCATTCTAAAACATACTGGGAGCCAGAGGCTAAAACAAGAAAGATCACAGAAATAAAGTTTCTTAGCTCAATTCCTTGGTCAGAATTATACCACATTCATAACACAAGCACGGCTTGTTAAAAGTATCTACAAAAATTATGGCCATAAGGTGCTTGAGATCCTCAATTCAGGTTCAGGTTACAGCATGTACAGTATAATACTAATTGACAGTAACTGTTGCTCTTGTAATATACCAACTGTAGTAATGGCAGATGTTAAACATTCATGTCATCCACCTGATGACAACATGATGACTTTCTGTGGTATTTCCACTCTGGTGTGATGGTGTCAGACTGTATTATCTTACAGGTTAACTGTTCAGCAAACTGAATACAGTCTGGGTCAGTCGGTAGGTGATGAAACAGAATTCAAGGCTGTACGGATCCATAAAATCTACCCTCAATTCAGAGCAGTTGGTGTCTCTCAGAATAGGACAGCTTCTTCACCCGCGTTTGAGAATGAGCTAAGTGTGCACTGAGAAGAGCACCACTGGAGAGGCACAGCAGCCCAACACTGTAACACTCTTGCTCATCACTTAGGTGGGAATTAGCACTTGCTCACTATTTTTGGATTCACACTCTCAGGTGGTCTACACACTGCAGTCTACAACACTGCATTTCAGCTCCTTCCGTGACAGTCTTTGGGTGTGGTGTTGAACTTGAAGAAAGAGGCTACACGTTATGTCTCGGCAAATTTAGAAAAATGTCATTTTCACAGCATTATCAGGAGCTTGAATGCTGTGTTCTAAAAAGTAAACTTCTGAAAAAAGTGTGAGGTAAACAAATGGTAAAAAATACTCTTCAGTATTCTGTCTTATCAGAGCCAAATAAGTTGCCTATCCATTTTAAAGATCCTATTCAAGGTTCCAGTTCCCATCTGTGACTTGCAATAGATGAGAGGAGACGCCAGGTGTGGGGCAGCCTAATGTCCACTTGAGCTGCTTCTAGCTTGAACTGTGAACTAGATCTTTATGCATGACTAGTTACAGTTAAAGCAAGATCTGCACCTCTACAAAACTATGGGACAATGAAGACTACATAATAATCTGATATCAAAGTAAACTCATGACTATGAAACGCTAGGAATCTGAATATTCATGAAGCAGTATGACAAACTGCCTTCAAACTGGCTGCCAAGTCAGCCGGTCTGAGAGAGTTATTGAGTTGATGACAAGCTAGAACCACTGCTTGTCTGAAGCATCATTTATAAAATGCTGTTAGAGCAAACATGTACAATGGTTTTGAGGACAAACTCAGAATTCTTATTTAAAAATCGCACACAAACTTCCTTCCCTTTAACTGAATTGAAAGTATGCCAACAGCAAAATACAGAATAATTCTGATCAGAATAATACATATTGATTGTTGTGTTTTTTTTTTTATTTTTTTTTCTATTTTTAGCAGAACTAGCTTTATGAAGCCTCTTGATGCTACCACCAAACAAGTATAGCAATAGAACGGCTATTCTCCAGACACTATGCTGATCATATACTGTAGATCATGTTCACCAGACATTGAGACCAAACATTGTGCTGATGGATATATCATTTTGAAACTGCAGTACTTGTCTGAGTTTCTCTCTCTCCTGCACAGGCAGTCATGCACATATGGAGTAGGACACCTGACAGCACCAATGATATCCCTGAGAGCAGGACTGCCTGTGCCTGCACCCACACTGCCCCAATGACCATTACCGGAGCTTCACTTTATGCAACTGCCTTTTCTGTACTTTTTCTCATCATAAGGCAGTCTTCCAAATGCTAGGATCTAATGGAGGTCCTTCGCAGGGTAGATATTTGATATCGTTCAGATATATTACATCATTTCTTTTAACATCTGTGATTTATACATAACAGTGGCAAGTATGCATGTGTGCAAATGTAGGCACACAATCAGTTTATTCACAAGACCTTCAAATGACTTTGCCATGACATGGCATTTAACCTCCAAACATAGCAAGTTAGCAAATACTGGTTGCCTGTGGCCACAAGTCATCATCATGTGTAGATTATACTATGAATGCTCTGACCAAGAGAGCTATCTCATGCCACAACTGACTAGAGTGTGGCAAAGGATGCAGCATTAACTGGTTTCAGACAAAAACAGTGACTTTGTTCCTAAAATACTAATCTAGATGCAGTCCATGTCATTCAGACAGAACAATTAGCTGTCAGTGCACTAGAATGGACTAAAGACTGACGATGTTTGATTTTCTGGAGAACAAGGTTTCTGGAACAGAAAGAAAATAGCTTCAGAGCGAGCAGCAACAAGCACTCACTAATTACCTAGCCCGGGCTTAGTGTAATAATAAGGAGATGCTTGAGCAGAGGTGTAATTGTAAGCAAAGCAGAACAAGGCGGCGTGACAGCTGACCGACAGGCTATCTCATTAGAGAGGAGAAAGTGCTGATGGTTGAGGAGCGCTAGCACCAGGAGACCACCAACTGTTTCTGGGAGATAGTCTCTCACACGTAAAGCCTCACCAAGTCTGCCACTGCTGAGACAGGAAAAGAAAGTATAAAATAAGAAACTACTCTCTCAAGCTCAAATTCTCCAAGTTACACCTGGCATGCCATTTGGAATTAAAGGTCAGTATGATTAAAAACACCTGTCTGCCTGTGTGACTTTTTAAATATTGAAATATAAGTTGAAATGGTTTTGTTAAACTCATTCCGTGATGCTGATTCTTCTTAGCTTCACATGGACTATGAGTGCCATATGAGTTTGGTGTTGGATCCATATCATATGGGTATTTTCAAGCACATTAAACATAAGAAAAGATCCAATAGAAAGTCCCTCATAATAAAGTCAGATTCACACGCCGTAGGCCATTTCCACCGATATGAAGGGGGGATCAAAGCAGTGCTCTCCCGGCACATTTGATTGTAATACGGGCAATAAGGAGATAAAGGCAAGTACTTACACTTTTAAATACATTAAATAAGCCACTGGAGTCAGTATGATGCATTGGCTGTGTAGCTGAGCCGCAGCGTGTTGGAAGATCTTAGATAAGCACCAAAAGTAGCATTCACACTGTATTCTTGCTTCAACTGTAATCATACTGTGTATCACTTCTTTAGTTTATGTAGGCCTACTTGGTACTTTAATCATGTCATATTCTTTATTTTTTCATTTCAATTCTTTTAACGGCGTATTTTTTACCATTTATTGCTTTATACTGTGCAGTTTATTTTGCCTTTGGATGAGGCAAAGCCTCTTGCTTTTATTTACATACGGCATATTGAATGGTCTGTGTATGGAATGCGATGTGAAATAAACTTGGCTCGCCTTGCCTCGCCTATGGGTGCATAATGCTGATAGATTCATGCCGAAAGTGCATCTGATTTAATATTTGCTTTGCCTATCTTTCTTCATTTCAAAGATACATCATGCTGCCGCCCCGGAAAAATATGATTCCCCATCTTGTCATTCTACCTGTGTTGTACTGAACACTGCTTCTACCAACACACCGGTGACAAATGTGTGCTCACATATTTTTGTGACGGAGTATTTCATCTCATTTTCATAATTTGAACACTAAATGGGATGTGACTGGACCTGGTCCAAATGCCAACATGCCACAGTTCAGCTAATTCACACCCTCCTCAGGGTCAGGCTGGAACCGGCCAGTTCTACCGCAACGTTCTGGGGCATCTCAGGGGGAACCGTACGACTTGAATTGTGACACACTGGCATTTGGGTGCTTCATCATGGCCAAGTGCCCGCTCACAGTGCATGGAGTACAATAGCCATTCACCAAGGTGCAGGCAATGGGAGAAGGCACCCTGATTGGTTTATTCACAAGTGCAAACTGCATATATGAAACTATGGTGAAACATTCTTTTTGTGTGCTGTTCCATGTCCATGGATGTGTAACAAGCAGCATGTACACACATTGTGCACCTGTCTATGCAGGCACATAGCCTCCTGCTCATGCACCTTCACAATAACAGGAGTCACACCAGGATTTAGACAGCTTCCTACTTTCTCAACACGGCACCACTGCACCTGAACACACCTCATTTAAAACCAACACACACATGGGCGCTGGATCCAAGCAAACCCATGTGGGCACCACTGTGTCCCTCTGGCACTAGGGCAGACACTGGCGTCCCACTGGGCAGTGCTGTGTGCTGTGTGCTGTGTGCTGTGTGCTGTGTGCTGTGTGTAGTGTGCTGTGTGTAGGGCCACACCCCCTCTGAGCCTTGTGCCTGCTGCTGCGGCCCCTTGTTCTACCGTTAAAGTGCTACTCTGGTGATGAGTTGACCTCAGGCTCTTTTTCTGCATTAAAACACATCAAATAAGCCACAGAGACCGAAATATTCGTTGATCAAGCGAACATATACACCAGTGCAATCAAGCTTGCACTGGTGTATGTTATAGCCCCAAATTGCAAACAGTGGATTAGCTAAGGGCGGTGAATTAACCCCTTCCCAAATAAAATGTTTTAACCAGTAATATTGTTCAAAACAGCACCCAACCTCGTCAGTAGCTTGCTCAGGGTCTCTACACATAACACAAAGCACCAACAACATACACAGTGAACTTGGAGTTTATTACAGAAGACTGTTAAGGACACTTACCAAGTCTCCCGTCAACAGCTCCTCTGGAAGGAAAATCCACATAAGGCCATTATGTGATGTGAGACCTCGACTTTCCTTTGTGAGTCCTTCGGTAAGTGTTCTTAACAGTCTTCTGTAAACTCCAGGTTTGCACCCCACAGCAAAAGGACTTATGGAGTATGGTCAATCGATAGCCAGTGTTGGGTCATTAAAAGGCAAGGACAAGCATAGTAATAGCAAATGTAACCCCATGCATCCAAGAGAGCTCTGCTGTTGTCCCACTATAAATCAAGCTTTGATTTGGTAGTTGATTTGATTTTATGTGTAAATAAGAATTTTGCCCTTTTTGAACTTTGATCCAATCTCTGGATTCTGTTGACGATCGGTAAGTGCAGATTTGATAATGGATGGGGCAATGCTGTTGATTAGTTCGTAGGCATGGCTAGCTTATCTCAGCTCTGCATTAAAGCGATGCACACACAGTCCAACGTGTTCATGGTGCATATCCACTGCTCCGGGGTGATTGCTGCACTGGATTGATACTACCCATTTTCAATAGTGGGGAGGCATTGTTGGTTGCACAAAGCATCTCAGCAAAGGCATTGCAGCTGTTAAAATAGCTCCAGCGAGACACAACTTTACCTCATTAATTTTCAGTGGGAAAACAGTAACACATATTGGCCGGGTTTCCCAAAATCGTTAAGAAGCTCTTAAGTCCAAAGAACTTCTTAGGAGCGTTCTTAGAACATTCTTACAACGCTCCTAAGAAGTTCTTAGCACTTAAGAGCTTCTTAACAATTTTGGGAAACCCGGCCATTAAACGTGGCAACAGAAAATGGCGCAGCACTATCAAGAAGTGGCGCATAAGCCAAGTACATCATTAGGACCAACCTGAGAACTCTATAATGGCGTCATGCCTCTGACCAGAGTGATTCAATTCAATCCAAACCAGCAGGCCAATCAATTAGCTGTGTACAAGCATTCTTACAACACTGCTGCAAGAACCGCTTTACTCTATCGTCATCTACAGTACTAAGTGAGTAAAAAGCTCCAATGCTCCTTGAGTTCATCTGAATGGATACCTGTGGCATTTGGCTGGCATTTACAAAGGCTGTATCTGGACAGGAGAGATGTACATGAAATATGGCAGCGCAATTAAGGAGAACATTATCTGGCAACCACTCATGGAACAAAGCTGTGTTATGCAAGACTGTTTTGTCCATCACTTGCAAATTACTCATATGGGAAAACTGTGGAGAGCTACAGCTGTCAGTGCGTGCCATTGACATGATGTCTACACTGCATGAGAAGACCCAGATGGCAAGTTCCTATATGGACATCCCATAGTCTCTCTACCTCTCTCTGTCCTTTCTCATCTTTCTAAACCAATCATATCCTTCCTGAACTATTATGTAACAACAAATGATCACTTATTAAACATTGACTGCTTAATATAAGATATGCATGTAGGCATATTTACCACATCCACCACATTTCTGGAGTAACAAGGCTAATACCAGAATGTCTTGTACTCTTGAATTACCAAATACCACCCTAGTAAAAGTCCTGGTTCGATCTGAGCCAACTTTCACTTTTTTCACACAATTTTCACTATATCCGTTGTATAGCATGCATGTCAATGACTTGTTTTTCAGTAGCCTACAACTTCTGTAAGAAATGTGATCACGGGGAGAAATGTCTCTCAGGATCTCCTTTTGTCTTTCCACTCAATTCAGGATGCATATCATATCGGGATCAATTCCATTTATGTGGTACAGATAGAAGACAGAGCTCAGCTAGAGCTGGTGACGGACAGACTGACAACAAGATGGCCGCTCCTGATTTGTACTCATGTGGCACATTTAAACTGTTGCTACTCAAGGAAGGACCCATAGAGGCACCGTACATGCAGCTGTGTGTCTTGTGCTGCCGTCCCAGACCATTTGGTTAAAATGGTTAAAAGCCCATATCAGACTGCTATCATGAGAATATGATGATCTTAGCAGAGAGGTGCAAAAGACCACCATGACAGGTGCGCCTGTAGGTGTACGGCCGAATGCAATGTGTGTACCATAGGTGATACTATTCAACAACAAGAGAGAATTTTCCCTGTATGAGGACTCACACCAAGTTGGCATACCATAACTTCCAAACTCTGCACAGTATCCCATCTATATATCTACTATCTACTATGTAGGCTAGTTTTTAGCTGTCCAACGCACAAACCTAAAACTTGTTTGTGTGTGTGTGCGTGTGTGTATGGAGGGGTTGGGGGTACATTAACTTCTGGCCACCTGGCCACATATTGACACACTCAAATCAGGATTATAGACTCATTTGGTCAAATGCCTTAACATCCACAAAAGGCTTATTGAAGGCAGATTTCTCAGGTATTAAAACTGAGAGTGTCCCATCTGAACAAGATGGCTATTTCTGACTGCTGCCCCATATGCTGAACTGTCAGCAGAGGGCTTGGGTCCAGGTTCTGATCTCTGGTGGCAGGTAAGTGTCACTATTCATCCAGTGGACAGTTCAAAAGCCTGTAGTCTCCCCGTCCCTCTGATGGGCTTGGAGCTCACACAGGCAAGAACAATGTCTCCACTGGACCCTGGTGCTTCTCCCAGAACACACACTGGCCCCGGCATGCTCTCTGAACAAGCCTGATTTATTCATTGTCACGGGAGACAGTACAATTACTGCCAGTTACACATTAATATAGAAACAGTGGAAGCACATCTTGTAACAGATGGGGGGGGGGGGGGGCTTCAAGGACCATTTGTACTTGACCAATTCCCCATTCACACCTCATCGCTTCAAAATAAACATCTAGCATGAAAAAAATATACAAAGCACTATGAACTATGAAGCAGTTATCAATGGCATGGTTCTACAGCCTTCTTGTAGAAGCTGTTTTAAGTGCTCTTTAAATCATTCCTAATTCTGCATAGCAGGGTTATTTTGTCTCAGCTGAAAGAAGAGCTTATTGGGTTCATATCCGTAAGTAACTTCCTAAATTCCCTTCCACTCCACCAGTCTGCTGTGTCACAGGAGGACTAGCATTTCACTAATCCTATGAAAGTGAGATTCATAGCTAAAATCAAATCCATTATTAATAAACCTTCATATCAACCAGGCCAATGACACCACTGCACCGCCCTGTTGTCTGTACAGAAGGGAAATGATAAAGCAGGCAACCCTGATTCAGTTTTCTGTTGGCCAGAGGCAAAAGGCATCACTTTCACATTAGCTATTTGGAGAAAGTGAATATTTGATGAGACTCCGTTTGAAGATGGGATGTTAAGGTCATGTTTGATCATCACCACACAAGCACAATATTTCCATAAAATCAAGGACTAACTCAAAACACTGTCAAGAGTTCTTCTGAGTGACAAAAATTGTACCATAAAAAAATACATATAGAGTGTTAAAAATCAATAGACGAATATGAATTATGAAAAAGAAGAGAGAAAATCCTTAATAATTGACAACAATTCCTGAATATCTGTGTCATAAGTATAACAGACATCATGGGACTGTTACAACATTGATGTTACAACATTAAACTGATCTCAGTTCTATTAATAGTGCATTAACATGACACTCTAGAAAAGCCTTCGCAATGTACCAACTGGCATCACGCTATGCATCATTTGTTTCTCAATGGCACCCATCTCGGAGACACTTTATGAAACTGTCCGTGTTCATCGCCATTGCCATTTTTGCTCATTTAATCTCGAATATGGGAATTACTACATTAAAAAAATACCTTAACAACATACTACCATCCATAACACACTCCCATCCACTCCCAGAATTACAAGATTTCCAAGGGAGTGTATGACATATAGGCGTTATATGCTACATTATGGCCACAGGACAGTAAATGCCACTGTAGAGGCAGAGCTGCAATTGGAAGTACCTGTTCATTGATGCCATGCTGACCATCATCAGGATGCCCGTGTTTTGGCACTTCGGGCGTGCCCTGTGGTTGACTGTGTCAATGAAATCTCAATTGACTGCCAACCACATGCAGGCTGAGTGATGATGCATGAACATTCCGCTGAATCGCAGCAATGGACAGGTACTTCCACACCTTGGCCCCAAACCTCAGATGCACCAGGTGTGCATCATATGTACCCCTAAGGACATTTTCTGAATATCCATTGCATAGCTTTGATTTATTTTGTGAGCATTTTTTCTGGATTTGTGCATTATCAAAGTGGAATAATTGATAGAATATTTCAATGGCTTGAGTTACAGGAGTTCACATTCCCAGAGTTGAATGGACTTCAACAAACATCGTAAATCAAAGCCTAGCAGTGACCAAAGAATATCAGATAGCCTAACGCCAGTGGTTTTGAGATCACACATCTGAACTTTTACCATAAACGTACCTTTTCTGTCTGTTAGGGGTCATTCACATGCTGTAACTCAGCAGTAAGGCTAACAACCATGTTGGCAGGCAAGGTATGCCTTTCTCTCACATGACTGCCAACCGTCAGCAGGCTCTGAGTATTCCGATGATTGCCAGTATGCAATGAATGGACAGGCTCTGTTGTAAACATCGGAGACACCGGGAGGGAAATTAGGCTATAGGGAATACGTTATTTTCTCGAAATCCATTCAATCGATTTGTTTTATTCTTGGTGCAAACGTCTTTACATTGTTGTGCAATTGTACGTGCACCAAGTAGGCTAGCCTAGGCCGTTACCCTAGTCTCGACGTTTTGAGTAAATTAAAACAATGAAACTTAAGCTTAGGCTACCTTTACTAGGTTATAAAATATTGACTTGCCTCTTACAAAGCCACGTCTTGACATCCATCCAAATCTTACACTAGGGCTGGGCAGACAAGCTGAATGCAATGATGAACTTTGAAAGTTGAACTATTCAGCAAACAAACTAGCTTGGCAACTGTTCTAACTTTTGTACTATACGGGGAGCTGTATGGTTCAAATCTAATACATAATTTTGACAACGCAGAGTAAAGAGCTGTCCATGGTGCTGAAATCAGAACCAAACATATGAATACGATCAGAACCATCTTTGAACAGTTGCAATAGCATTGATTTCAAGAGCAATCTAAAGTAGCCTAAACACGTATGAAAGATAAATAGTTAAATAAGTTAAAAGATAAATAGATGTGGATAAATGGATGAGCAACATTGAATATAACCCAAGTGGCATATACCTTGGCCTTCATCTTGACACATCTAAGATTGTTAACTCATGTGATTGTAAGACTAAGTTGTGTGTGTGTGTGTGTGTGTGTGTGTGTGTGTGTGTGTGTGTGTGTGTGTGTGTGTGTGTGTGTGTGTGTGTGTGTGTGTGTGTGTGTGTGTGTGTGTGTGTGTGTGTATTCCATAGCAGTAGCGAGTATAGATGTTTTCCACTTGCTTTGGACAATTGTGTTAAGATTTCGCAGCAAAGACTGCCATAACACTGAATTAGGCATTAGCTGGCCATGCATTTAACAGAAAAAAGTTAAACTCTTAGCATATCAACAACAGAGAACAGAGAATTTCAAAGTTCCCAGTGAAGCATTTCCTTTCAAACAAGAAGTCTTTCATTTGCTGACAGTGACTGGTTAATCATGAGAATCTGCAGTGCATTCTGACATGTTTCTCCTCAGAAACATCCAATTTACCTGTCCTGTCTCTGTGTGTGTGTGTGTGTGTGTGTGTGTGTGTGTGTGTGTGTGTCTGTGTCTGTGTCTGTGTCTGTGTCTGTGTCTGTGTGTCTGTGTATTTGTGTGTGTGTGTGTGTGTGTGTGTGCGTAGCGATAGCTTGTTTTTTCTATTTTCTGCTGCCTTGGCAGAAAGGGTGTGAGTGGAGAAGCAGATGTGATCTCCCCAGGCTTGGTGAAAGCTGTCACCCTCGCTGATCAGAACACACGCTTAATATGTGGATTGGCCACAGAGGCTTATCAGGGCATGACAGCTCTTGTTAGAGAAATTGCATAGTATCAGCTCACTGTAAAAGAAAGAGCCCTGCTCATGTATGCACACGGATGCCAAGGCTTCCCAAATGGAGCGATGGGGTGAGATGGAGAGCGATGCTGTGCATATGTTATCCTCCCCTGCTGGAGGTGGGCTGTTCTTTAACTGTGGCAATATCTCACGGTGAGCTCAGACGATTAAAGCAGGTTTTGGATCTCATTAGTGGGTCCTCCAGGGGGAGGAGGGCTCAGGGGATACTGCCTTGAGGGCATAATTAATTTTGCATGCAAATCCAGACATCACATTTAGCCGACCTGACGACGCACAGAGACGTACTCAAGCTGGCAATGCGAGACTGAGAGTGATCTACAGATCCACAGACCGGACTGCAGACTGACCAAAGAGCATAGGGGTTGACAAATGACTCTTTTGTACAGACATTAGATGGCTCAATGGACCTCTTGAGTTGGACTATTGATCAGTGCTTCTCCTTCTGGGTTAAGGTTTCCTCTGATACCGTAGAGCAAATTTACTTGCTTTGGCAGTGAAAAGCCTCTTGCATTTTCTGTTTCACTAAACCTTCAGTTTATCTCATGCTTTAAAGTCATATTCAGATTCCTCTGTAAGATCCATCATTTTACAAAACAAAAGTGAAAGACAATGAAAAATCATGCATTCCCAATCTTAAATATGCATATGCACCATTAAGGCTTTGCCTGCCAGTTTCAGTCCTAATCGCTTTGCATTTGTTGGATGGATAATTCATGTGTTTCAATGGGCTCTTAATTCTAATCTTTAATTCCATCCACTTCCGACCATTTACTGGATCTTCTTGGCTCTTCTGACATTGCCTGTCAACTGTGTGGTATCTATAACCTGAGATGGATCTGGCTATAACACTGCATTGGAGATTGGACCCGCTTATAGGTTGGAAATCTACTCCCATTTCTACACCCCTCTCAGTTGATGAATAATTGATTGTTATTATTGATGGAGAGAACATATCAGATCAGACTTGTATCTTTTGAGATTATTTCGCACATTACCAGTCCTCTATTTTTGGTGAGCATGACAAGTGCTCAATAATTCATGAGACATGGTGCTGTAGATGAACCCACTGTCATGGTGTGCGATAAGCACCCTTATCGGTGCACCCATATGCGCTATTTCCCTTCCAACACCAATTAGATCTGATTAGGGGAACGTGAGCCTTATCTCTAGCAGATTCAGTGACAGGAGAGTGGTGTAGGCACAAGAGGCCCTGTTCTGAGCACTGTGTTAACCACGCTCTTTGATAATCAGCTCAATTAGACTTCTGACTGCTCAGTCTTATGAAACAATACATACAACTTACCAGGAGCATTCTCTATTGTAACACCATATTGTTGGGCAGAGCACATAGTCATCAAGCATGTCATGATTTAATTAAGAAAAAATGCAGGAGAATTCAGAAGCAGAAGGTGCAATATGTCTAGTGTGTCTTTGTAGTGAAAGAGGGAATACTCCACCACTTTCAACCCAGAGTCATCTTTCCCTCCTCCTCATGTCTCAGTGGAGCTTAGCCAACAGCATTCAGCTCAATTACAAATGCCCTCTGGCATGAATCAATAGAGCACACTGTATTTCAGCAAAAAGGTCATTTTACAGTGCTACCTGGGAATGCAAAGCAATGGTTTGTGGTATGGTATCTGATACCGAGTTTAAATATTAACTAGGTAAACATCTGGGAACCTGCATTCCAATTAGGACGCATGGAACCAGGCTCTCCGTGTAAATACAACGTTTTCTCAATCATACAGTAACGATGAATGCATGCATGAAACAGACGAGTGAATCATCTCACGCGGGCTTACACAACTCTGAACACATTAGCAATCAAACAACTTATTGCATGAGAGTAGAAGGCCTTCATATTCAAACTGCCCTTCATTCTGTGTTTGGATCATGCCATGTCAAATCACCAAGAAATCTCTACTCAGTTGCTTGCCATTTTCATAATCATATCTGTAGATCAGAGATGGACACCAGCAAGTTTCAGTATCAAAGATTGATAAAAATCATAGTCATTTCAGCAAATGCATTTTCACACAAATTCTTGCACACATACTGTCTGGAGTGTGCTGTAGCAGTTTTGAACACTGATATCTTCACTACAGTCTTCCTGAGGGGATCAGGATGAAATGTGTTCCACAGTGAGTAAGTGCCACCAATCTGCATCTGAGTTAGACTGGGTAAACCCAGCTTGATCTGTCGGCAATTCAATTTCACCCTGCAGCTCAAGATGGAAACCTCCACATTTTTCTATCGTGCTTCTGTTACTTATCTGCGGGGACCAATCACAAACTGGATTATCCACCGGGTGCACCCGGAGCGTTGGTCTGATTGGTTGAAGGAGTATCCAAATGCGTACACATTCATTTGAACTATGCCCGTTGATCACGCCTCTTGTGCAGTAGGAAATGCAGAGCAGACTCCCCAGACTAATGTTCAATCTTAAAAGATTAAGCTTGGTTTGGTGATGATTGGTAAGAATCTACATGTTTTCAATTCAGCAAAATATCAAATTTATTGAGTTTTAGTTGATTTTGGCATGAAATGACCTTTTATAAAACATAGCCAGAAAGTTGAGAGCTGTAACAAACACTTCAAAAAGTAGAGCTCAACAAACACCAGGCAAGTATACAGGCCACTACCCCATGACCACAAGAGCACTCACCCCAAACAGCCGCAAAATATTGGCCACCATGATGGACACGGAGCTGGCGGAGGCGCCGATCACCCCGACGACCTTGTCTGGCTTGGCGAAGACGGGCGGCTCACCGTTGGCACAGTGAACATCAGACGAGTCCCTCTCGATGAGCGCCTGCACAAACGTCAGGGACTGTTCCAAGGCGTAGGTGTCACGGGAGCACGTGTCCAGGATGAGGGCGCCCAGCGTGACATTTGGCAGCAGCTCTGGGTCTTTGTTAATGAGGTCGATGGCGAAGAGCATAGCCTCGAGTCGATGGATGCCCTTCTCTTTCTTCAGCTCACCACAGGCCGACCCCGGCTCACCGCGGGCATGCACCGGGAACAGCCCTCCGAGGATGATGTCACCGTCCAGGCGGATGGAGTGGCCAAATTCCTGTGTCTGTAGCTCCGGCTTCTCTGTAGTGGCCAGAGTTCCCCAACACACACTCATCAACAGGAGCAAGTGTCTGTGCAGCACCGCACAGCAAACTGCTGCTCTATGCATGTTGACACAAGGGGATATGTAGCCTATACACGTTTATATATGAACAGTATATGTACGTTTATCTCAGAAGATACAGATACAACTGCAGCAAGGTGGGCAGTCCTGGTGGTCTGACTTCAACTCCTTTTCCACAGAAGCAGACCCCTGGCCTTGCAGCCTTTTAAAAAGACTGGATTCATGTGGGCGATGATCTGCACAAAGAGTTGGTGATAAAATGACAGTTTGTGGTGATGTGCAGGTAGATGTCTTTAATTCCACATGCTAGATGATAGCTGCCATCACTGTGAAATCTGTAGAGTCAAAAGCAAAGGAGATTTTGTTTTTCTTTAAGTGCATTGTTTATATGCAAACCACCATTTGGTACATAGTTGAAGCCATAACAAAAATGTCCACAATTTTGATGTTACTCTGGCATAAAAATATTTTTCTTGCACTTCCATTTGGCACTTCTAGCAGCTTCTATCACAACACTACCCAGAAAGTGAGTGTCAAGAATAACAGTATGACTTATCAAAGATCTATTTTGATCCAGAGTGAGAAATTCCTATGTAACATTTGGTTAATAGCTCTAGAACTAAAAATAGGTATACAGCTCTCTGAAATTTTCTGAAAGTCAAGTAACACCCACAGGGTTTTCTAACTAACAGAATGAGTGTGTTGTCTACCAAGGCAGTTACCAAGTCTTCAAAGACTGTTGAAATTAAAGCTCATCTTACTGACCCATGATCAAGCAGTATTGGCAAACACTTGCAATTGCACTTGCACTAACCAACCTCTCCTTTCCTTAATCCAACCTGTTTTAAGCAGATATAACCTATGGGCTAGATATGAAACTACTTTATCACACAATATGATACTTGAGCTATATGACATTTTGGAACCTCTGCAATTACCATCATATAGTTCAATTACCAGTTGTTCAGCAATAGCTGAGGCTTTAACAGTGAATTTACAGGCTGAAGGCAGCTCCATTGGTGTAGCTGTGTAAACCTTTCACTGACAAAATAAAGACCTTAACATTAAAGTTCTCATAATTCCTAACGATTATTTGCTGATCTACAGCCTACTCACAAACAAATACTTAACAAATGGAATCTCTTCACAAGTAATACAGGTAGGTTTGATTCTTTGGGAAAGTCACAACAAAGATCATGTTCTCAATCTAAGACAAATATTTCACTGTGCCCTTACCTAACAAAATCATGCAATTCAATATGTTGCGTAATTAGCTATCCACAGGAGTGCGCGAGATCGGGCACCTGCTGTCAGAGAGTGGAGGAACTATGTTTAGGGTGTGGTACAATATATCCTACATTTGGAATAAAATAATAATAATAATAATAATGATAATTGCCAGACATAGCTTTGTCGTTATATCAAACAGATATGATAAAGGTTGTAGCCTACCTGGCATTGGTTAGTTCCGTGCCCCGTCCACTTTGCCCGCAAAAATAAGTCTGTCGGTGGTGCTGAAAAGGACAGCGATCCAGTCACCAGGAGACGAGAATCCCTCCAAGTGGAATCTCGGAAATGTGCTCCGCTGATGGGTCCTGCATCACCACACCTCTCGTTGCTCCGTCCCCACGTAGCCTATGAGCGTCAAACTTTGCTCTTTATCTTTTCCCGAGAGATGTCTCTATGCTGTGACTGTCTCTCCAGCAACAGGACAGACGTGAGAACCAAGCAATTTACATTGGCTTTAAAATGAAAACATATACAGTGCTTTTTATAAAACGGCTGTTTGAATCAGTCCGAAGGGAAATTACACGAGAGCAACACTCATATACTTTATTTTAGCTTAAACGAAATGTAGACCTTGAGAATAATTTCTCGTGGGACATTCCCTCAGTGACCCACTCTGAACCTTGGTCAGTCACCCTGTGTTTTGTTGACGCGCCTGCTCCAAACTAAGCACACTGACGCCATCTTGTGTGAAAAATCTTCAACACCCAATTTGTGTATCTTCGACTGGACGTCGCCATGTGTTCCGCAAACATGTGAAACTGCAAATACCTCCCTGTACTCAGCGAATCACAAAACATTATAGGCTACACAAACATCATAAATACCCAATACAGTTCAATATGGCACACACAAGTGTTTTGCATGGTAACCCATTTGTTATCTTTAGCTCACAATTGAGCTTGCTGCACCTTGAGTGGATTTTATGGGCCCGGAATTAACAAGTTAATCAGCTAAACACAGTGCAATGTATTTTACATTGCACCAAAAGTTGCTAACATGATATCCATTCATATGATGACCCACTTAGCTCCCTTTTATCATGAAAAACTCTGTCATGGAGGAATGGGAAATTACAGAAGACCTTCAAAAGTGGTATTATTCATATCGCTTTTCACACATAAATCAGCATATGATGTCATACTAATGCTATATTACGTTGAGGAAATGTACAATTTCAGAACTGGTGAAATATGTTTAATTTGTAGTCAATATTGTATTAACAAAGTTATGGTATATACGTTAAATTTGAGCAAAATTTGAAATACATCTGGACTGGGCTCCACAGGTCATCACTCCATAATGAAAGTGTCTGAGCTTACAGATAGCCCAAATCTCCTGGAAAAAAAGGGGAAAAAAAAAGGTTTTCATAGAGAAAAAAACGTTGCTTATAAATAGGCAAATTTAAAAATAAAAGCTACTTACGCCTCATTTTTAAATGTGTCTTTGGTGATTTGGTCTGACACAGAACCATCTGGCTGATCATTGATATTCTTGATCCCGAGAGTGGTGAGAGCTACAGGAAGCACAATCAATCGTTGCAATAGTTATTAAATAAGCGGTAGCATACAGCGTCCTCCTATGCATTTATTGGCATAAAATGGTAATAAAAATATATACTGTATATATATATTTGACAATTTATCTTATCTCACAATGAAAACAACGACAAAAAATACCTCACATGGAATATTTAACAAAAACACATTTGCACATTTACACCTTGTAAAGCCTCTATTTGCCAATAAAACATCTCATAGGGACCTTTTTTTTTCTTCAAAAATGCATGGTCTGCAAATAGTTTAAGAGTATTTATGGTGTGTGCAATCCACTTTTGCTATTGTAGCTGAATGGCAGAATAAGTGATCAGATGCCAGGTGCATGGTTCAAAAGGGTTGCTCTCACGTTTCTTAATAAATCATGGGTGAGTCAAATCATGTCACTCGCCAATTAAACCACATTAAACCAATGTGAGTGACATATGCTACTCCCTTTAAGAGAGAGGAGCGAAGATGAGTGAAGGCATCTCTGCAGAAGGAATTTGCGAGCAACATGCAACAGCAGAATCCCATCACAGCTTGCTTCGCTAAAACAGGTGTGTGTGTGACAAGCAGAGTACACATCTGTATTCACCTAGTAATTGAACTCGTAGGCAAGGACAAAACAAAGTCTTGCAGTTATTTACTTACTTACTGACAAGGGATTAGGGACTTGTTGCTTAGACCTTGCCAATAGGCATATCACAAAGCAGACTTCTTAATCATATGCTCCGAAAATATGGCTACTGTATATAGTGCATACAGGCTATATACTGTATAGTGTATAGTGTATATAGGCTACTGCACATTTCACTCTAAACCAAGATTTTCTTGGTCAGTGATGTTATCATTTTCAGTGATGTCAAAATAGCAATTTATGATCATGTTCTTGACCACATCTTGCCTTTTTATCAACACACACCCGTGGGTGTGCACGGTTCATTTGTTATTTAAACAGTGTGTAGAGCTGTACGATTTGGGGAAAATATTTTTTTTCTGACAGATACTGCAATTGCAATTTGCAATATGATTTTTGAATGTCAATGAATTGATTCAGTTCAATATTCCAAATGTCTCTTTAGTTTGTGCCACCCCTGCTTGGTGAGCATGTCCAGTGCACAAGGAACACAGCATCCCCGACTGACTGACCGCTCACCAATCAGACTCTCTGTGCCCCTCACACACTACACACACCCACCAACCATAGAGGTGGCATAGAAGTGGCCTCTCAGCCGGCGAAGAGTCTTGGCCCCCACCGCCCCATGTACATGTTCCAGTACACAAGCTCGCAGTCCAGCAGGAACCAGCAGTTGGAAAAAGTCAGATTGTCTATCGGGAGCTCGCCAGTGTCTAGACAGCAGTCCTTGGGTGCTACGATTTCTGGGCCACTGTGAATAAGTCTCTGGATCGAGTGCTGATACGTCAGTCCACGGCGACCGCTGGCCGGATTCGATCCATGCCCACACACGGCTGAGCGTGACGTCCTCCAACTGCGCCTTCTGGATCTCCTCCCTCAACATCACATCCATCGGTGACCCGGTTGCCGCGTGAAGTTGGACTGTGGCGCGTTGTCTCCGGTCCCCCGATTGCCGTGACTGGTGATAGAGAGCTGCAAAGTGGCTTCAGCGCGACGCTGCTGAGCATCGCTCCTCACTCTGGCACGGGGGCCGGCGAGCGGTGAGTCTCTCGCTGGAGGGCTGCTGGCGAACGCTGTCTCACTCGCTGGCGAGCTGCTGGCACACATCGTCTCTCTCACTGGTGAGCGGTTGGCTAGCGCTGTTTCTCTCGCTGGTAGGCTGCTAGCAAACGCTGTCTCTCTCTCTGGCACAACGCTGGCAGGCTGTGAGTCTTTTGCTGGCGAGCTGCTGGCAAACGCTGTCTCTCCCGCTGATGCGTGCTGGCGAACGCGGTCTCTTTCTGGCATGACGCTGGCAGGCGGCGAGTCTCTCGTTGGCGGGGTGCTGGCGATCAGTGAGGGCAGCGGCCCTCTCTATCTCTCCGTGGCATCAGTCGGTGCAGCGGGCTGGCGACCGTGGTGAAGTCCTGGGTGAAGCGCCTGTAATACGACGTCAGACCCAGGAAGCTCCACAGCTCAGCGCTGTCACGCGGAACAGCCCATCGTCTCACCACTTCCACTTTCGCCTGGTCGGTGGCCACTCCACCAGCCCCCACGGCATGGCCCAGGAACCCAGTTTGCCTTCGGAACAGGTGACATTTCTTCAGATGTAGTTTGAGCCCAGCTCTCCGTATGGCGCTGTTGAAGTCTGCGGCGTGGCACAGTATGTCGTCCAGGTAAATGACACAGCAGGCCCAGGCAATGCCTGCCAGGACACGCTCCATCAGTCACTTGAAGTTCGCTGGCCCATTGCAGAGGCCGAACGGAAGCACTCTGAACTGCCACAGCCCTTTTCCGATGGTGAACGCCGTCTTCGGTCGAGCTTCCGAAGCTAGTTCGATCTGTCAGTATCCGGCTGCGCAGGTCCAGCGAGCTGAACCAGCAGGAACCGGCGATGCTGTCCAGTGCATCATCGATGCGAGGGAGGGGGTATGAGTATTTCCAAGTCACCTGGTTGAGGCGCCTGTGGTCGACGCAAAAACGCCACGAGCGTCTTGCGAATGAGTACAGCTGGAGCGGCCCAGGGACCGCTGCTTGGCTCGATCACTCCTGTCGCGGCCATCTCCTTGATCTGTTCTCCCGCTGCCTGCCGTTTAGCAAACGGCGACGTTGGACGTGCCGGGCATCCCCAGTGTCGATATCTTTAGCCGCGAAGATGTCGATGTACGCTTCTAGCGGTTCTCATATTCAGCAGCTTTGTGCTTCGTTCAGCCCTTCACAACTGCGAGCACAGCGTTTGTTAACGGCTTGCCTTGCCTCCATAGAGAGAGGCGGTCTCTGAGCGGAAAGTGGCGCTCGCTCAACCCGCTCTCTTGGCTCCTCCCTGGTGGTCATGGACTGAGCAGTGGAGGTCTCAGCCGGCAGATCTTGAGTGAAGGGGGCGGAGTCTGGAATGGCAAGCACTCTTCTTGAGCTTGAGTTCTGTAGGCTTGTGTGGAGCAGTTTGGAGAAGTATTCGTCGCGCCAAGTGCAGTCCCAAGTGCAGTGTGAGCCGCGAAATGTCCACCACAGCCCCCCATTCTGCTCGCTCCCGCGTCACCGTGGTGATGTGTGTCTTTGCTTCTTCCCAGCCCTTAGGTCTGGTGGCCAGCGTGCCAGGCAGGAGACCCGGGCGCAGAGATGCGAGATGGTGGAGCCAGTGTCAATCAGGGCGCGACACCAGGCCCCATCTAGCATGCAGTTTACATAGAGTCCTTTAACTCTGCCAAGCCGGCCCAAGCGTATGGAGTCCTTAGCTGGGGAGGTAGTTAAGCTTAGAGATGGCATCCCTCCGGCCGTGCCACCTCCTTCTCGTTTGACTGAAGTGCAGGAACAAGGGGAGCTGCAGCTGGACAATACCTCGCGATGTGTCTTGTTTCGCCGCACCAGTAGCATCTGTCTCCGCTGGCCGGCCTCTTCCACATGCGTGGGCGGCATTGTGGCGCCGGTGTCATAGTCTGACGTGATGCTTCCAACTCCTCTCTGCCTTCCTCCATTGTTGTCTGGCATACGCGATGCTTTTGTCTCCGTTCCGCCGGAAGATGAAGAGTGCTGCTGACAGTGAGCTGGGGACGCTCAGGCGCAGATGTTCTCTCAGCCGCTCAGGATAGATGCTTCGCGTGAACGCTTCTAGGGCCATCTTTTCGTGTAGACTCTGGCTGTATGTTGGGTAGCCCCTCTGGGCATACAGTTGCAGATCAGCTGCAAACTTACCCAGTTTCTCGTCCTTGTGTCGCTGCCTGGAAGCGAATTGTTCTCTGGCATCACTCTGATGGCGTTGCCGTTGAAGAGCTGCTTCGATTGCCGCGCAGCTTGCTTGTTCTGTCCGCAGCAGGTCTTCCAGCACTTTCAGCGCCTTTCCTTCCAGAGCCAACGCCACCTGCACCCCCATTCTCTTCGTTGACCAGCCATTCAGCTGTGCGGCCAGTCAAACATGCACCAGGTAGATCACCAGCGACCTCTCCCCATTGTTACGAGATAACTTTGCACTTAACTGTCTTCATACCAGGGGCAGGGCAACTGCAGTGGTTTTAGCACATAGTGAGCTCAAGGGGCAAGTCAGATACTGCCACTATTTCACACACTTAATCTGTTAAACACAGTTTATGACCATGGTCAAGCACATTACTATAATTTGATTTAACTTCCATGATTCTCCAGTCCCACCACCCATGTCTCATTCCCCAACACCATACTGCACACAGACACAGCTGTCACTAATGATAGCATTGAAAACACAAACAGCAGTGGCAACACACACTTATATTGACAACATTCACACAGGTGGCAACCATGATAACATGCAAATTACACACAACAACAACAACAACAACAACAACACGGCATCTCCCGAACCTTCCCCCAATGCACCCTGCAGCTACAATTCTCAAATTTGAAAAACGTGCACACGATTCATGAGCGCACATAACAAAATGAAACCACAATTTAGTAAAATGAGAACTGTAGTAAAACGAGCTAGCACACAAGATGCTAAATTGTGCACAATCTAGTAAAATTATGAAACAATTTGGTAAAATTAGCGCACATTCTCTCGATACAAAAATATCTTGCATTGAGACCTCCTCATGCATTTACACTCACCTTCTTTGAACTGAGCATAAGTGATGTGACCTCGATTAATAGGATCCAAGATTCCAAAAATGGCATCCAAATTGGCATCAGAAAACAGACATGGACTATTCACTGAAGTTTTTTTAGACAATTTTATCTGTTCCAACTGTTCAATCAAGAATTCCCGTGGTCTTTCTGATAGAGAGGGGGAGAGAGAGAGAGAGAGAGAGAGAGAAATTGTAAAATTCTGTAGCCTATTCACCTTCACCACCAGCAATCATTTCGTTTGCAAGTGTTAACATAACGTTATCCCTTCGTTCTCACCAGTTGGCTGACATTTGCTAGTTTCCGATTTAATATATTTGACTTCAATTCGTGTTCATGTCATTGCGCAGACATAATTGTAGCATAATTCACTTATATTTCTGTTTCTTGCTTACCTGGCCTGTGAAAAAATATCATGCTGGTTAAATTATCCATAAGTTCTAATATTTTATGTTTTTTAAGATATTCTGTTGCCTCTTCTTCTTTCAGGGAAGTCATGTTTCGCACGCCCTTCTGTTGTTCTTCCCTCTCTGTTTATATCTCGTTGCTATGATACCAGATGGGACGCAATATTCTAAAGCGCGCTTACATAAATTAAGAAATAAATCGGCACACCTCCATCAAATCTTCGGGAGGAACCATAGACTGTAAAAAATCAAAGAAGCGTAGTTACTGTCTCTGGGAACATGCTGGCGGCTGCACACACTATTTTTGTGATTTAAATAGATAACGCATAGGCTGTTATGGCCAGCTCATTCCCAGAATGACACATAAAGAGTACGCAACAAGTTTTAAACAAAATAATAATTTATTCAGAACATGTTGAGGATATTGAGCTAGGCTTTACCTGTGACATATTGGGTAGATGGCTGCTGCAATTGTGTTTATCCCAGACAATTATTTTTGCCCGCACAAATAGGTGTTACAAGGAGATACTTGCAGTGGACATAAAGTGATCTAGACCTATTCCACCTATGAGTTAGAACTCTACAATGTCTAACTGTGATAGACCTTGACATTATCTGTATTTTCTTAAAAGATAAATGGCTTGACTATATGTTAGTTACATGGATCCAACTGTCGACATTTCAGCACTTTGTTTATTTTACTTTTTGGAAGGTTTTCAGGAGCGAAACGTCATAAACAAGCGACGAGTTATTTGCTCTAGAGTGCGCATGCGCACAAGAAAGAGTCCTTGGATGCACCGTCTGCTCTAGGTTAAGTGGGCGAATGTCAAAATGCAGAGTTGGAACCAACTATATCGCACCCTGGCAAAGGTAAATAATGGTGTTATGTAACGAATAGTATGCTATGAATGTACATTATGAGGGCATGTAAGTCAAACCAACTTAAATGGACAATTTGATCATTTTGTCATTGATCAAGTCAAGGCCCATCTTACTAGCAAAGTAGCTACCAGCTACCGCTACCGTCAGTGTCAATGCTAGAGGCTATACTTGTGGAAACAAGGAAGCTAACTTGTTAAGATACCGAATACCACAATGCCAGCTTGTTTGGTAGATTTTCGCAAATTGACTGATCTGTGAGGGGTGGTGATGATGGTGACACAGTTTGACATAATAATTTAGCAAACCATGTGGGACTATCTGATGATGTAAGCTAACTCGGGGAAATAGATTTTATAACTTAACAATCTTGTGTCACCTTCTGTTCACAGGTTTCGGATAAAATAAAACAAAATAAAATAATTAACTTATAACAAAAATGATGCTACCAAGTCGAGTCGTGTTGACGTTTTGGCAAACTATCTCAGTCGCGTGTTCTATCATAAGTGCTTCTCACCTCACACATGCAGCTGTATGTAGATAGATAGATTGATACTTTATTGATCCCCAAGGGGAAATTCAAGGTCCCATCACACACAACATATATTACAAATATGTCAAACCTTTACTACAGTCAAATCTTAATTGACGTTTAACTTAACCTTTGATTGAAGCTGATGCCTGAAGTTATTACAATTCGGTAGGATGACTGAGGAAGCTGCCCAAGAATATACACTGAAATGGATACACATGGGTCCCAGTGGAGTGAGCGTGGTACAGGCACTGCAACCGCTTGTGCTGCAGCTTCCCTGTGCCTCGCGTATTTAAGATATGTGGCAAGTGAAAGATTGCTGTCTCATTTGTCTTCTCTGATCCAATGTAAAGGCTAATTTATAGTCAGGACGACAAGAGCCATTCAACTAGAACTGACATGAAAGTGACAAAATGTGTGTCTGCTGTGGTTGTGCAGTCAGATCGTGTCACCTGCATGCTTAAACATTTGAAAAGATGCAGACATTTAACACTTCTCTGTCTCTCTGTCTCTCTGTCTCTCTCTCTCTCTCTCTCTCTCTCTCTCTCTCTCTGTCTCTCTGTCTCTCTGTCTCTATTGCTCTCGGGTGATGTTGCTCTCTCAATTCAATTACAAGAAAATTTGAAGCCGTCAAATGTAACAAAAGATCAATCACTGTGTCATGTTTCCCGAGAAGTATACATTTTTACTTTTTAACATACAAGGTTTAACATAACATAGTTTATTTTGATGCATATCATAGTCGCTGTATTATGTTTAGATCCTTTTCCATCTTGAGTATTCTGTATCTAGTTTCACAATGCATTTTGATGTATTTTCCCCAACCCTGCCAAAGACAAACAGTCGGTCTGGTTTTCCTATTGGGTGTAGTATGTGTACACCTGCTGAAATGTCTTGCAATGTTATTTTTTGTAACCAATGGTTTCACTCTCTTGTTCTGATGCAGCGGGGTTCACATCTCCCATGCAAACTCCATCAAACAACTGCTTTGTCTGTAAGGACATATGCTGACAAGGCCCAGAGTAAGTCTGCTTATCATAATGTCCTTCATGTGAAGTCAGTTATATCAGCTATTGATTACGTTAAGAAACCTTTGGTCCGGTGGGTTGTCACTTAGTGCTGTCATGTGGAAACTCAACTTGGCATGACATAAAGGGTATTTTATTGCCGGAGTTGATTGTGCTATCGATAGGTACAACACCTAACTAAGTTTTGTTCTCTTGCAGTTGAAGCTGATGTAACAGTTGTGGGTTCGGGACCTGGAGGTTATGTTGCTGCAATTAAGGCAGCACAGCTTGGTTTCAAGGTGGGGAGCCATTTCTTTTAGAGAAATATCTTGAAGAAATGTATTTGTGGACAATATCAGATGATGATATTTTGTTCCATCACAGACAGTATGTGTGGAGAAGAATGCCACCCTTGGGGGAACCTGCTTGAATGTCGGCTGCATACCATCTAAGGTAGTGCCGTTAATTTACAACACCTTTGCAATTAAATGTGAAATTATTTAAATTTGTTCTTGAATAGTATGCAAATATTTGAATTGATTAATATTTAATCGTTTAGTTAGTTGTCTCCATCATGCATATTTCATTTGTTTAGGGTTTTTTTTTTTTTTTTTTTTTACAAATTCCTGAACAGGGCAAATGTTCATGATCAAATCATGAAATATTTTGTGATAATGATAGATCTACTTAAATACTGAGTCACAGAACGGTGATTAACTTGATTTCACATCCGGTGTCTTTACAGGCGCTCTTGAACAATTCTTACCTCTATCATCTTGCACATGGAAAGGACTTTGAAAACAGGGGCATTGAAAGTAAGGATGAAGGTTACACGATAATTTGCCTTTTAGAAGACAGTCCAAGCTTGACCAATCATAATGTCATAAAATCACACAAAAATAATTCAAATTGTGTGTGTGGTGATGGTGTGACCGCATTGGTGTAAACATGTTGTTGTGTAGTTTCAGGGATATCACTAAACCTGGAGAAGATGATGGCCCAGAAGAGTGGGGCAGTCAAAGCTCTGACAGGAGGCATCGCACACTTATTTAAACAGAACAAAGTATGTTTACTATGTGTTTTCCACACAGAAATGTCAGTATTTAAAACATAGCTTTCCCTTTCTCCTCATTTAGGGAGTAGTTTGAGTTAGCTTTCAAGCGCTTTACATTAAGCAAAGTGTATTTATGACTCATTCAGGTAGTGATCATTTCATGTGCATGTTGTTAAACAGGCCTTCACTTTTGCTGTCACATTTAACAAGGCACATGTAGTCCTTAATGTTGACAAATGTTTTGTTTTATAGGTGACACATGTCAGTGGCTTTGGAACCATCACTGGGAAGAACCAGGTCACAGCAAAACTCGGTGATGGCACTGAGCAAGTCATCAACAGCAAGAACATACTGATTGCCACTGGATCAGAAGTCACACCTTTCCCTGGGATTCAGGTATACAGTGATATCACCTCCGCAGCGGAACTATGGCTAAATGCAACGTTCTCATAATCAGAATTCTCTGGAACATGATAACTTAATGTTGGTTTAGTTGGGTCTGAAGACATGGTGCTCTCTTGCTTGCTGAAGTTGGAAGAATGTTGATATTATTGTGTAAATGTTTTAAAAGCATTAGCTCGATTCAGGCGATTCCATTGCTTTGAGTTTGAAGTAATCCAATGTTTAGCTAGCTGCTTGTTTGTTGGGAAGGCATGTTTCATTTGTGCTTCATGTCTCAGATTGATGAGGAAACTGTCGTGTCCTCCACGGGAGCACTCAGCCTGAAGAAGGTTCCACAAAACCTGATTGTGATCGGAGCAGGAGTCATCGGAGTGGAGCTGGTGAGTGTTTGCATTCATTAAGAGCACAGCCATTCTTCCTCAGGGCGGAAGACCATACTGGCTTTTCACTGAGTGATACTTCACAATATGTTTGACAGATACTACCGCATACGTGTTGGTCTCAAGGTCGTTGTCAACATTCCTGTGTTGTAGGGTTCTGTATGGCAGCGATTGGGAGCTAAAGTGACCGCCGTCGAGTTCCTTGGCCATGTTGGAGGAATGGGCATCGACATGGAGATGTCCAAGAACTTCCAGCGCATCCTTCAGAAGCAGGGCATGAAGTTCAAACTAGGCACAAAGGTCATGGGAGCGACCAGAAGAGCAGACGGACAGATTGATGTTGCGTAAGTTTATGTAAACGTTCTTTAACATTCTGTAAATCTTCTATTGAATATACTTGCTATAGGAAGGTTCATTAGCCTGAGATGTGGTATCGGATTGAACTAGTGGGATAACCGGACATCTCAGATGAATGCAGTCTTAAGCTATTGACTGAGTACTATGTACATTTTAAAATGTGAAATGTCCCAGCCAATCTAGATTACTGACAGGATCATTTGTGGGAGTGAACATTGAGTGTGTTTATGTGCACATGATTTTAAACTGTTTTGCCTCCCCCTCTGATTCATGAGGAGAAGGGACGCACACTTAGAGCTTGATAACAGCAGGGGAGGTGTGTGCGCCTTGCTGCTTGTCTTGGAGTGGTGTGTGAACACTGTGTGTGTGCCTTGCTGCTTGTAAGGACTAGAATGGCGTGTGAACACTGTGTGTGCCTTGCTGATAGATTGGTCCACGTGCTCTCGCAGGGTTGAAGCCGCAGCTGGTGGCAAAAATGAGACGCTGACCTGCGACGTCCTGCTGGTGTGCATCGGCCGCCGGCCCTTCACCCAGAACCTGGGGCTGGAGTCTGTGGGCATTGAGCTGGACAACAGAGGCAGGATCCCGGTCAACAACCGCTTCCAGAGCAAAGTCCCCAGGTAAGGCATGCTGCAATTCTTACAGCCTCAGACCAGCAGTGTCTGCACTCTCAGGATGTCTTGGAAATAATCAGGGGGTCAGGATTTGGAGGGTTAGCTTCAGCCAGTTAGCATGGCATTTGGCCGCCGACATTTTTTAAAAAATGGCGTTACATGGTTGCAACGTCCGGCTCCAGTTTTTGCATGCTGATTGGAAGATGACAACTCATGCACGAGTTTGGTGTTGAGCATGAGCGTACTCGCGCGTCCATGTTGATTACGCATTCCAGAAGACATCAATAAAATGACTGACGACTTGGATTAAGTTACCGATACTTCACTTAATGCATGTGGGTGGGTTAGACTGTATCATTATACCAGGCTTTGTGAAAAGCAAATGATGTTTTTATAGGTTACTATTATTTGCATTAGACTATGTATGAGTTGGCAAGGTATGATAAAACATTTTAGGAAATGCGAAGCAATTCTCTAAACCCAATTATTAACCTAGTACTGTCGTGTAGGCTATGAGGACTATTTTAAAACGCTCAGCTGCAGTTCCTGTAGTTCATAACAACGCAGCGTTGGGGGGGTCACATAGCCTACAGTAGATAACGGCAAAAGTTTCCGACAGTGACAGCAGACTTAAAATGCATGCTGCTCGAAACACAACACATGGATGCCTAACATGCGTTGGCTTCATTTCGTCTGTCTACAAATGTAGGTTTAAGCTGTAAATTCACACTGGGTGCAGCACAAATAGCATAGCAGGTATCCACACGTTTTTTACATGGATGTCTACTTATTACGAGTCATTTTCGTCGGGTAGACACAGCCTATTGCGCACATAGGCTACAGTCAGTTCAAAGCATTTACTGTGGGGATCATTTATTTGTGTGTGCAAAGCGAATTCTTGCTCAATATTGACTCGCCATGTTTTTTATATCATGACGAATATCACATTATAGGATTTCGAGACAAGGGGCAAACTTCTCCACCACCATCTCAAATAATTAAATACATTTGCGCCTGTAGGTGCGCGTTCACGAACAGGGGCCCGTTGCACAAAAGCAGAATTAAGACATCCAGGATAAGTTACTGAGCCGCGATCACTGAATCCTAAACAAGAGCATACCGGCTGAATTGGTTGCACAAAGACCAATCCAGGATGAGCAGACACGGATTCATCAAGCCAGGTGTAAGTTATTCGGTGTATGTGCGCGTTCTCGTTTCTCCCCCAATAACTCGCGGTTGGAATAAAAAAGACGCGAAAAATAGCGTCTTGCACACAAAGTGAACAACCGCTATTGATATAGACTAACAACGAGGTAAAGTTTTACTTTTTTTGGATGGGGGTTCATGATTATTTCTGTTACATAGCGGGAGTAGGTGTGGCAGATCAACTGAATGCAAATTTACGTATGCACCCACGTGTGAGAGCTTCCTTGTCTCGGCACGCAACGTCATTAAGGAAGCGCTTTGCCACCGCAATGCACAAAGTATCTTAATTTGTCTTAAAAGCCGAATTAGTTGAAAACACCTTCGAAAAATGTCCCCTCCACTTCCAATCAACTACCAGCCTACAGCAGCCTATTCATCAAACATCTGTCAAAAAAGAAGCAAACAACGAGTAGGCTATGTTATTAATTATAAGGCCACCATAATTTAAATGACATCCATATGGTATTAGGCAGACATTCTGCTGTGTTTTGCGAGTAAATGCATGTAGCAAATAATATATAAATGGAATCTACAGCTCTTTAAAAAAAATCACGTGGAGGTCTCATTTGAATGACAGCTAGCTGAACCAATCAGATAATGTAATTACCATTAGAATCAACTTATCTTGGATGTTAGCCTGGTCAGGAGCAGGCTAGCTCCACAGAATAAATCGCCATGGTAACTTATACCATAACATATCCTGCTGCCCCCTATCCCGCTTTTGTGCAACTGGATCACGGATAAATTGAGCCAGGATAACCAAGATATCCCGGGTTAATCCCTTATCCTAGTTTTGTGCAATAGGCCCCAGCTTCTCTCACTCTCCAATCTTCATCAACAATGTACCTTGGTGTGTCGTTGTAACGTGGAACCTAATTGGCTCATTCTAGCTGGTGACGGAAATTAACACCCATGGAACGCCTTTTTCTCAAAGATGGCTGCGGCCAATTTCAAACTTTTTTGGCTGAAGTAGCTAGCCTAGCATAGGCCATTGAAATGAATGGGGGCGGGACTTAGTCCCTCTCTCCAGTTCTTATAATATAATTATAATATATATAATAATTATAATAACACATAAATGTTGATGAGGACAAACCAAATTGTGTTATTTTCAACTCGCATTGTGTAACAAATAACAAAAGCAATGTGTTGGAAACAACACAAACGGTGTTGTCCTTACCTAAACACATCAATGTGTTATTTCCAACACATCCTGTTTGAGAGTGTGAAAGATGCTGCTATTATTTACTGTGTGAATGTATCAGCTGTGCTGTGAGATGACAGTGATGTGCACGTAACAGTACATTGTAGGTCAGCAGTGTTTAGACAGTAAAGCTGGTGAAGCTAAAGTATCATCCTTGGCCCCCTTCACAGTATCTTTGCCATTGGTGACGTGGTGGCCGGGCCCATGCTTGCCCACAAGGCAGAGGACGAGGGCATAATCTGTGTGGAGGGCATGGCGGGTGGCGCAGTGCACATCGATTACAACTGTGTGCCCTCGGTCATCTACACACACCCTGAGGTGGCATGGGTGGGCAAGACCGAGGAGCAGCTCAAGGAGGAGGTGAGCTCCAGTCTCTGTTACTCATGGAGCACAGCACACATAACTACAGGGCCAACAGTACACTGTTCATCCAGCATCTTCTGAGCAAGACCTCAGAATGGTTCAATAAAAAGTCAAATTCATTATGGATACCGCTAAAATACACAACAACCCAACAGTGAATCGGTATCAATGTTGAAAAAAATAAACTTTTTCATGACTTTAATATTCTGCTTGTCTTCTCTTTCTAAGGGCGTCCCATATAAGGTTGGCAAATTCCCCTTTGCGGCAAACAGCAGAGCCAAGACCAATGCAGACACTGACGGACTGGTGAAGATTCTGAGCCATAAGGAGACGGACAGGATGTTGGGCTCTCACATCCTGGGAACGGTGAGGAACTCAACGGGGTGGCATGGCTGTTCTTGGAGGGGTGTTGACATTAACAGCAGCTGCATAAACACTGCTCATGCTTTGTCATGTTTTGTCATGTGTAGGGCGCAGGAGAGATGATCAATGAAGCAACGTTAGCAATGGAATATGGAGCATCGTGTGAGGATGTGGCCAGAGTCTGCCACGCCCATCCTGTAAGCATTCATAATCTATTATGATCAATGACACTGGCCTTATAATGTCAACTTTTATCTGTGAAGTATACTGTTCGGCCTGTAGACATCCAAAGTTTTGTCACGTTATTTAGTGATAACGTCCATAATCAGCACAATCTGTTATTGGCTTATGCACACTGGTAGAAATAGTTTCATCTTAATGTCAGTAATTATGCAGTTGCTATCAGAGCATTGCAGCTCAAAGCACCAACACGCCTGGTATGAGCTTCAAATGTCATTGTTTGATCTCTATGGTGTGCTGCTTACTCTGAAGTGAGTGCCATGTAGACATCTGACCTTTCTCTCTCTCTCTCTCTCTCTCTCTCTCCACCAACACAGACTGTGTCAGAGGCCTTCAGAGAAGCCAACCTTGCAGCTTCATTTGGGAAAGCCATCAACTTCTAGGCCCCCATGTGATCCCATGCACTGTACATAAATGTCTGCTGCTCAGCCAGCTTGGAACTGTCCACACGCACACTCTGGAAGCCCTTACCCCCCGCTGGTCAAGACTTTCCCCACATCCATACATACCATGAAGGTGTACGTTGTATAACATTTAGTATATTATTATTTAATACATGTTTTAATAAAGGGGTTTGGGTAAAAAAAAAAAAAGAAACTGAGTGAGAATCTGAGTTTACTATTCGTGTCGGTTGCTTACAATTTTGAGAAAAGAAAAGAAAAATGGTCAACTTGTCATTCATCCTTTCATGAAAAGACAAGTGTAAAAGTATGAGGCTACTAGCTAAGATATAGACATAACATAACACTTAAGATAAAAGGAAAGGTTTGTGTGTGTGTTTCTAATACCAGTACAATTATACTCCATAAACCAAATATCACCTCAAATGACCTTTCTACCAACTGACATGTCACTCTTTTGCAGATGAGATCAACACAGACATGTATGAAACAATTAACAATGTTCCAATTTTGCTATAACAATGTGTTGAATTGACAGTCAGCACTGGTAAAATGTATCAAAGCATGGAAAGGGCCAGGCCATTTGCCACATGCCTCTGATCAAACAACTTCAATGTAATGCTATCAGTTAAAAAGAAATAGCACACACTCGGTTTGACTCAACACTGCCGGAACACTGGTGAAGGTGCTGGAACAGACTGGAACAGACTGGGACAGACCTAGGGACAGCCCAGAAGCACCACTGGAAACGTTGCCTCCTGCGCTTATTAGCTACAAGTAATCCTTTCAAATCCTATCAGAATAAAGGCTGATGAGTCTGAAAACTAGTAATAAAAACCTTTCATTTTTCATTTGCTAAAGCACATTGGTTCACACAACTTTGAGTTTAAAAAGACCAATTCTGACAGGTATTTATAAATTAAACATTTAATTTAGAGTTAACATCACTCTCAGTATTTGAAGTGAAATGTAACGACTTTGGTTTGGGGACTTTGGTTTCTGTATTGTGTTGCTTCTTTTAACTTAAGCTTTTATATTTCAATGGTATTAGCTTTTTATACCATCAGCTTGAATACCTGCCATTTTTCTGTCATTTCTATTTTATAAAATGGCATTCCAAATTGGTGTTGTGAACTGCCTGTTTATTAGTGAATGTTTGTCCAGGTGTTAAAAGAGACAGGTGCTGTATAGAGTGACTTTATGGCTGATCTCCTTGAGCAGTTCCCGCACAGCCTTCTCCAGATCCACCAGCTGATTGGCCTTATCCTCCAGCGTCTTCTGGTTGTCATCATACGACTTCTCCAAGTCTAGAGATAAAGAGACACATCAGGCCATTGATCAATGTTGACAGTGCTAATCTGGAGACCACCATGACTACAAGACATTAGTTTTGTATTTTGCCATTATTCGTTCAGAGGAGTCTCTTTGACAAACCTTTGAGGAGCTTCAGCTTGTCACTAGCTTGCAGCAGAAGGTCTTTGGCTTCCTGCTGTAGCATCTCTGCCCTCTTCTTGGCGTCGGAGATGCCGCTCGCTTTCTGTGTGATCAGTCCCTCCACTGTTTTGTATTTTTCTTTTATGTCACTGTCCAGGTCCTGAACAAACACATTACACACCAATAAGAACACTGCTGATGGCTCAGAGGGAAGTATGCAGGATGGAATTTGTGTTTTTAACATATTCCCAAGATCAAGTGTACTTCAGTGTGTCTTTAGCAAGGAGAAAGCACTATTCTGTTAAGCCATATTTTACTGCTACCAGAATGATTTGTCATTGTCATTAAAATATTCAAACTTAATTTATTCTGTTTCATACAAACAAGCACAGAAAATAATGCTGTCTGGAGCAACTGTTCTAACCTTTTTAACCTGTTCAGCTACTTTGTTGATGTCCTCCATGTCTTGCTCTGTCTTCTCAGCAGTGCTGGTGGTGTTGTGGGCTTTCTCCTTGAGCAACGCCACGTCTTTCTCCAGGCGGTGTAGCCTCTGTGTTGCGTTATTTAGCCTGAACTCAGAATCTGCTGTTTCAGATTCCACCTGGCACAGAAAACAGACCACAATTCCTTAATTGTCAGAATATTAACATTTCAAACAACCAGTAAATACTACCTATGTCTGTTACTAAAGCAGCAGTATGGAGAATTGCATTGTTTTCAATGTATGTAGTTTGGTAGGTAGCTATTTTCTTTATCCTGTTGGTTTCAAATGTTTAAATACTCCTTTCAGCAGCAACATTGATTTGGCTTCTTTCCTTTCGTTGAGATTTATAATACATTGTTACCCAGCCTTCACCTAAAGTAGCACTGCTCGATGACAACCCTATTTCTATCCCATAAATGTTCTTAATGTTCTTAGTGAACTTATTGAACTCAATGTCCTGTGTAGCGTATCTTATGTCTATATTTGAGCGTAGTGCTTCCTCAGATGGCCCAGGTGCTGTGTGTGTGTGTGTGTGTGTGTTTTAACTCACAGAGGTGAGGAGGTCCTGCGTGCCCTTGATGTCCGTGGTGGCCTGCTTGATGGCCTCGGCTGCTGTGTTCTGAGCCTTCTCCGCCTGCTCCAGCGCCTCCTTCACCATCACCGCCGTGTCCCGGACGTCCGTGGCTTCTTTGCTGTGAATCGAAGGACTACTGTAACTAATGTGTGCTAATGTGTGCCAAACTGATTACTCAGCTACAACTATGGGACAAGACATTTCCTGTAGCAAATTATGTGTTAGTCTGGCAGCAACAATTCACTTTTGATTAGCTTTTTATGCTCACACTGCCTGAAAATAAGGATATTGCATTGGATAACTACTGCATTGCAATTAGGGTTGATATAAGAGTGTAAAACTACATGCCCAGCATCTGGGAGACATCTGGCTTTATTATTAAGACCCTCCTACCCTACTACGGTAGCACTACGCTATGTGCTGCTATTCCATAGCCATAGCCTCTAGATGGCAGCAGAATGCTGCATGGAAGTTGCTCCCCAATTGTGTGTGAATGGCCAGAGCTACCAGAGGAAGCAGTGCAATCTAAAGGCATCTCTGACTGTGCATCCCAGAGTTCCATCCCCAGCCCTCATCTCACGTGTGTGGGACTGACCTGGCCTTGCGGGCTTGTTCCAGCAGGCTCTCTGCGCGCTGGATGTCGGCGGCGCTCTGGTTGAGGATGTCCTCCACGCTGGACAGGCTGCCCACGCGCTCACGGATCTCGTCGGTCAGGTTCTGCAGCTGGGCCGGCGTGGTGGGCATCTGCATGTCCAGGACCTCATTAGCCACAGCCTCGATACTCTCCAGGTCCGCGCCGTCCTCTGTGTCCGGCACAGGAAGAAGCACAGTCATGACCAGGGTCACCACACAGAGCAGAGAGCCTCCTCACAGCTCCCCACACTGCACTACGTACTGCGGCATGCTACTGCAACTGACTGATGTTAATATTAACCACAACATTACATTGGATATTACAGCCTAAAGCTACTATGCCATATATGGTTATCGGTCCCACGCCAACATTCCAAACATAATCCCTCTCCCCCAACGGTCCCTCCAAGGCTGCTTCCTGAGAGCCACTTAAGCAGTGCGAGAGCAGTCCAGCAGACACTGAGCAGACATCAACACAGTGCCATCCCCAACACTGCCCAGAGCTGAGCCACTGCTGCCCCACATGAGGGGTCAGCTCTGATAAAGCACAGGGACGAGGAGAAGGGAGCGCACACGTACGGGTCAGGAAGTCTCGGATCTGCTTGATGAGCTGGCGGAGCTCCTCGTTGCTCTGGTCCACACGCCGCTTGGTCTCGTTGGTCTTCAAGAGGACAGTCTGGGCACTCAGTTTGGCACCGTCTGCCTTGACCTTCGCCTCTGACACCTGCACAAACCAACATGGTGGCATAAGAAGGGCTTTTAAAATATTACAGCATCTAACATTTTATTTGTGCTTTTTAAGGGAAAGTAAGTGGAGCTAGTACATTCTACTGAGATTGTCTATCTCAACTTTACAGCTGTTTCAGACAACAGGTATCTTACCAGCTTGGAGAGCTTCTCCACCTCCTCCATGGCACTGCCAATCTCTTTCTCAAAGTCCTTGGCTTTGCGCCAGGCGCTGGAGGCAAGGGTGGCCAGGCCATCGCAGCCCTCCCCGCCACACTTCCTGTTCCCCTTGGCATCCACACAGCTGAGCCCCCCGCACGGGGAGTCCGCACAGCTCTCTGAGCCCGCACGGCTGCCGCACGTCTGCCGGACAACCATCAACACACAACAATGAGTTATGTTTACGTAAAGAAGAGCAAGATTCAGAAAACATGCTACGGTAATACAACAAGTAGTATCTGAGCACAGTCTTTGTGACTGAAGTCACCCTGGAGCCATAGTCATAGTGCTAGAGAGTGAGCCTGTTCTTTCATACCTTCTCGCTCAGCTCCGCTAGACTGAGGGTCTCCAGCTGGCCAGCCAGATCGTCCAGTCTCTTGGCGTGTGTGTCCTGCTTGTTGAGGAACTCGTCTCCCGTCTCATTCATCCTCTGCTCCACCGTCTGGCGCAGGGCAGCCGACTGCTCCACCGTGCTGTCTGGGTCACTGCTAGAGGCGTTGGCTCTGGTCTCCGCCGACAGAGACTGCTGGAAGTATTTGGTGATGCTATCTGTGGCTCCTGCAAAACAAAATTTAGAGTTAATCCTCCCTGATCTCTAAAAATGAAAGTTAATTTAATTTGATTAAGTTCTGTCTATATAACCGATACAAGTCAGCGTGTAGTTACACAAGGCAAGATATAATGCTACTGTAATGTTTATTGTTATTCTACGTTTTAAGATGCTTTAGATAAAAGTATCTGGCTAAGCAAACATAAACATGAGCATAGATATAAACATAATATAGCATGTTTAGCATTTGTTTACAGCCTACTGTATATACTGTAGCAGTAAATGTCTGGAGTACTTACCACGCACGTCAGAGTTCTTCACAAACTCCACCTGTTCCAGAAGCTCTTTGGCGGTACGCTCCAGTTTTTGGGCATCCTCTTTGAGCGCCTCTAGCTTGGTGTCTGTGCCATTGTTCTCCAGCGACACCTTGCCCAGCGCCTCCTCAGTTAGGTTCAACTTGCTGGTCATTTCTGACACCAGATCCCTGTTAATTAAAAAGCATCATATGGGTTAATGTATCTTTAAGCATTTCAGAGTGCTCTATAAGGAGATTTTTGAGATTAATAAATTGGGTTTACGTGGCTTGCTCCAAAAGCTCCTGAATTTCAGTGAGGGGCTGAGTGGCTGGATTTTGTGCCAGAATGTTCCGGATGGAGCTGGCGCTCTTCTCCACGTTGTCTATTGTCTGCTGGTAAGGCCCCGTGATGCCACTGGACTTGATGGCGTTGACCTTCTGCACCAGCCGGTGGGTCTGGTTGGTGAGCTCCCCCACAATCACGTCCCACTCCGCAAAGCACTGGTGGCAGCGCTCACAGTTGGGAAACTCGCCCGAGAATCCCCGAGCACAGGTATCACACCTGGGACCTGACACTCCCTCCACACACACACAGTGACCTGTGGCCTTGTTGCACTGGGGCTCTGCAGTGCCCCTGCGGTCGCAGTCACAAGCTGAAACACACACACACACACTTCTCAGGTCATTACATGCATCACTACATACATACATTACACGCATCACTTGTTACACAATTAACACACAGGATTCCTCCACTAAAGTAAAAGCCACTATGCTTGGGTCAGGGTTTGACTCCTACATGCTTGTTGGCAGTAAAAGCCTGAGGTCAGACATAGTAACCACAGCACTCCGTCATGAGAGTGGCCAAGAGAGTGACCAGGGGGGCGGAGAAGGGACAGGAATGTTTGCCCACTTCAAAGCCTTTGGGGCTCTTCCACTGATGGAGAACAAAAGGGGCCTGATTTGGCCAACTTGATGCTGCCAGAGCCACAACAAACACTACTCCTGCTAGTGATGACCGACAAATGCCACAGTAAGTGTTTACAGACTCTGACACACACACACACACACACACACACAGACACACACACACACACACACACACACACACACACACACACACACACAGACACACACAGACACAGGCACACACACACACAAAAGCTTCAAGCGCACCTCAGGGCATTCCAAATGCACAATGGGGTGTGGAAGTGGGGGCTTAGAACAGGGTTAATCCTTGTTTTATGCAGCCAGGGACCCCCGGCCCCGATGAGGTTTGGTCTAGCTGAAGGTATGCTATGAATGTGACCTTTTGTCTCTGTATTGTGGGTTTGTAGCAGTGAAACAAATGGAGTTTCTCGCCATGACCACACACACAGATACACACACACACACACACACACACACACACACACACACACACACACACAGACACACACACACACACACACACACACACACACACACACACACACACACAAATACACACACACACAAACACACACACACAAACACACACACCTTCCCCCCTGCGCCCTTCTCGGAGATAAAAGCAATGCCTTGTTTACACAGACTGAGCTGCAAACACACAGCATGCAGAGGGGCCAGGTGTGCTGTTCTAAGTGTATGTCTAGTGACCGCATTCACATCGACACACTATTAAGTCTCACTCAACAGAGGGAAGCAAGGATCGACATCAACCACTCAACAATTTAGAATCTCTAAAAGAAATTGAGAAGTTGAAAACGTGTTAATATAACTATAAGTAACTCTAACTCAATCTATCTCTACCTAACAAGCAGCCAAAAACTACAAAAAAGTCTACACATTATCAGTACAGACAATCAGATGGTCTTTGTTCTTGATCATTTAGCATAACTTTACATGTTAATCATGCCAAATGAAGACATTCAAGACAGACGATGAATTCAAGCAATGTTGGCATAATCCTAATCTACCCCTGGGGTTTGAAACCTGAGAGTTCATTTCAGACGAGGCTCTCCCCCTTTAGATATGCTTCTCCACAGAGCATGTGTTCTCCATCACTCCCAACAACAGCACTATTGCAACAAGAGAGGCAGGCTTTTTTTCTTCAGTAAAAGACCACCATCTGGCTGACATTCCAACATGAGTTTGCAGCAGAGGGTAGGCGTACTTTACAGCGCCCACGACTTAATGGCGGATGAGAAGCCATCTTTCCATGTCTTCTGTTAATACATGGGGCATGTGCTGGAGCCTGGGCCAAAGTCACTTAAGGACTTTTTATCAATGATATTTGAGTTATTCAATAATAATAAAAAGTAAAATGTAAACATGTAAGAGCCTGACATGGGGAAAGGGAGTTCAGCTGTTTAAATACAGCACACTCTGGCCGTGTAACACACAGGGCTTCAAGCGGGGGAGGCGATCTGATCTGGGAGAAACAGAGGGCATTTCCTGCTTGCAGGCTATCCAAACAAACAGGCAGAACCCCTGTGAGCTCACTCTCCCCATCGCCGCTCCCTGCTGAGGGACACTCGCCATGAGCCCGCCAGACTGGCCCAGGACACGTAGGGTCAGACTGCAACAAAAAAACCCTCTAGTGTGGGACTACAGGATGTTAGGACTGCATTCACTTCACTTCACTTCCCAACGGACAGTCACTTCAGAGAGCAGAGAGCATATTTCCCTGTTACTCCACCCGTTAAGAACTGCGGTTTCCTCTTTCCAGATGTTTAAGTCAGAGTTGAAGAGGTCTATAAGGCTCAGTCAAGGTATAAGAAAAGTAGCAATAGCACTGAAACATTGATTGGTTCATTACCTCCAACCAAGCACTAGCTGTAGTGAGTTAAATAAAAATGCCCCCACGTCATCACCGCTGATTACAGAGGTGCTGAGAGCAGAGAACAACTGACAAAGACTGAGTTCATTGTTGATAAGGCCTTATAGACCCAAAGTGCTCCGTGTCTCACTTTTCATGGCAGAACCTTCCACACAAGTAACCCGTTCACGGAGTCAGCATGCCCTTCAGCCATGACAGTGTGTTCAAAGGACTCGGCCCTGTAGCACTGGACAAAAGGCTCCTTTCTATGGCAGGGTCCTGCACGGCCATCCCAGCCTCCTCGCGGAGACTCTGTCCGAACAAAGGTGTATTGTGGGCCGCACAGGATATTGAGAGGCTTAGACAGATCCCCCCGCATGCACTCCCAGTGAATGGCGTCAGTGGAGGGAGGAGCCCCTCCAGCCCCTAATCTGGAGCCCACTGACACACGGGCCATCCCACAACACAGATTTACAGCTGCCTCTCTCCACAGGACGAGGAGGAGGAGGGGGAGGGGGACTTCCAGCGGTGGAACATCTTTACAATTCCTCATATGCCCAGCACAGCACAGCACAGCACAGCACAGCACAGCACAGCACAGCACAGCACAGCACAGCACAGCACACAAGCATGCAGAGAGGGGTTACCACTGGAATGTTTTAGATAGGACTGTATGAAACATCTTAAGTGGCTATGTTTTAAGGGACATGGACTGCAATGTTTAGTTGATATGATATCTGAAACATGACTAGCTTTAAACCACTTAATTTCTATTCCAACCGTAGGTTTACACAGCTCAACATAATTCATTTCAGTAAAAATGCTCTATTACCATCTTATGATGTGATGGTGAAGTGATATCATACAAATTCTACATCTTTGCACTGCAATTCATCTGTTATCAGTAGAACTGTTAAGCAATGTACTGCAGGGACTCTGAACTCACCATGACACTGCACCTCTGGATTCCCCCAGAATAACTCTCTGCACTCATGACATGTCTTCCCCCCAAAGCCAGGCTTGCAGGAACACTGGCCTGAGATCTGTACAGGGCACAAAGACATGGGTCAGTGTTTGCAAGACCAACCCACAAGAATGCCGTAATTTCCCATTTATTAGCCGTGGCTTATTGATTTTGCAATATTTCTTAAGCTATGAGGTTAATACACAGGGGCAGTTAATATGATATATATGTGTTTTTGTTTCTTTTAACTTGCATAAAACACTGCCCTACAGCTTATACACAGTGCGGCAAATACACAGGATATTACTGTAGTCATTCAAAACAGGACGTTCATATGCCAGCCACATTGGAAATAAACAGACAATCTAACCATAAAAACCAACCGCACACAACACTGCTTAGTTACACGATACGAGGTCTCAGTGCAGCCAGAGACAAATCACTGGCTCACAGCTCCGGAATGGTCCCAGAGCCCCCAGACTCCCCCCACAGACTCCCCAGTCTCCCCCCACAGACTCCCCAGTCTCCCCCACAGACTCCCCAGTCTCCCCCACAGACTCCCCAGTCTCTCCCACAGACTCCCCCATCCAGTACCCACCTCATTGCAGGAGCTGCCGTACGAGTGCTCTGGGCTGCAGTTGCAGTCCTCGCAGCCTTTGCCGCTGGCCATGTTCCAGGTGTCGGGGGCACACAGGTCACAGTGCTGGCCCACCACATTGGGGAGACACTGGCACTGCCCGCTGGACAGCTCACAGTGGCAGTCTCCCAGAGAGGGGCAGGAGTCCTGAGCGGTGCCTTGGTGGTTGCAGATGCACTCTGATAGAAGATAGAACACCCATCAGGAGAGCGTGAGGAGGGATACAGCAGGCAGACATATATATATAACCATATATTTCTTTAACGTTCCTCAAAATGGGTCCATAAATGCCCACTGGTGGCCTCTTGATGCAGCACAATAATGAGGCGTAGGAGAATGACGGGCATGTACTGTAAGCATGTGGTGGTGGGACTTACTTCTGCAGCTCTGGGTGAGGGCGTTGCCATAGTAGCCCAGCTTACAGCGGCTGCAGTCTGGCCCCTCGGTGTGGTGCAGGCATCTGAGGCAGGCACCAGAGCTGGCATCACACGCGCCCGGGTCCATCATGTCGATGTTGCTGTTGCACTGGCACGGGAGACACTGGCCTCCCGCCTGGTGAGGGTTGCCATAGTAACCTGGGGCACACTCATCGCACCTGGCACCTGAAAGGCAGGAAGAGACGATTGAGGCAGGAAGAGAGAAAGGGAGAACCTCCGCTATAAAACACAGACATGTTGCTGCACGTGTCTCACTCTAAGTGGCAGTGCCATGTGTTGGCGCTGATGACAGAGGGCTCGTGTGTGGGCGTCTGGTCTCTACCCACCTTGATATCCAGGGCTGCACACACAGAACACCTGGAAGGAGTCCGGGCTCTTGTAGCAGCCCCCAGCAAACTGACGATTACTTCCTGGACCATCAGGACACATACACGGGCGGCAGTGGTCTCCAGATCCAAGAACTGGGTCACCATAGTAACCACTGAGACACCTGTGGATGAAGGCCAAGTTGTAGGAATTTCAGGTACTGAATCTCAGCCAATAGAAGGTCTCCTCTGTGAGCTCCATGGCCATGACTCTCTGGATATGAATGACCCCTAATGTGCATGATGCACTCCTAACTGTGTGGGTGGAGCTCCGTGGCTAACAGGCTTTGCTTATGAGTGCCACATCCAACTGCCCAATCAGCATGACAGAATAACACTGGAGTAAAGTGTGCAACTGACCTCTCGCAGTTGTGTCCGGTGGTGTGCTCTCTGCAGCCCAGGCACTCTCCTGAGTGGACGTCGCACTGGTCAGTGTGGCCGTTGCAGGTGCAGGGACGGCAGTTGGGGAAGCCCCAGTGGCCAGGCAGGCAGCGGTCACACTGGCGTCCGTAAGCACCGGGAACACACTCACACTGACCAGTGGCCTCGTGGCAGAAGGCATGGAGGGAGCCCTGAGGGTTGCACTCACACGCTGAGGAGAGGGGGGGGGGAGAAAACAGGTCCAGGTCAAAAAAAAAAAAAGAAGTGGCCACATTAGTGTAGTTAGCTTGTGTTTGGGCTCATTAACTCACGTCTGCAGCCAGATGGTCCAAAGAGGAATGTGGCGGGAGCACAGCTGTCACAGTTCCTGCCCATCACGTTGGTACGACACTGACACTGGCCACCATTTGGGTCACACACTGTGCTGAGGGATCCCATAGGATCACACTTACAGGCTGGAGAAACAGGAAAACACAGCAAAGTTATACAATTATCATGACGAATCAAGAACGCTCCGTTTCTGTTTATATGAATTCCAAATTCCACTGCATTCATCAGTAACTGACAACATACGTTCTGTTTATTTATTTATCTTATGTGTAACTGAAAAGAATTTGGGGGAGCTTGTGTGTATAAACATAAGTTAAGAGTACAGGTGTGCTGACTTGGGAAGTCAGACATGAAAGGTAGACAAAACAGCTGAGAGTGGCGGGCCTCTGATGACCTCCCACCCTTTAGACAGCCCAGATTTAGTCCTTTAGACCTCAGACACCCAGCGTTGATACAGGGCTTACACATATAGGATGATTTGAAATGATATGTTTATTGCAATGTACAGATGATTTGCAAGCTACTTAAATCCTAATAAAACATCTGCGCACACTTTGGTCTAAATACCAAAAGCAAGAAGCACCACAACACTGTTTACACCCATCTAGGACTGCACTGATCAATGTTCAGCTTTACCGTTTTCTTTCTCTATGGCAGGGAACTAAATACCTGGAGTGTGGAAAAGGGCATTTGAAGACTTGAGCTAATCTTGACTTCTAGCATTTGGTCGATCAACTAATCCATTAAAGCGACACTAAAGCATTTGGTCTTTAATCGAGAAAATAATTTATTCAACCATGAAAATCATCGTAAGTTGCAGCCCTACAACCATCTGAAGAGCCTTTTTTCAGAGTGCCCTGTTTGTTTGCCTGTTCCTTCATAAACACAGGCAAGTTCCGAGGATGCAGGATAAAACAAACTTTCTACTCGCTGAATCACATGTTTCCAGACCTAGGCAGCCCATAATCAAACAACTGGATTTTGTAATGTCTGGGTTTTTGCATCGGCAAATCCATGAAAGGTGAAATTCTCAAGTTATGTGACCTTTTTTTCAAAAAAAAAAAAAAAAAAGTTGTCAAGTGGTATTAGAGCTTCCCAATTAGCTGAGCGTGATGAGAACCCCTCCAAAGCCTGGCCTTTCTTTAAGGCAACGTGATGACAGCTGTTGCTATGGCTGACTGCAGTTCAAAGAAAGGCTGAACTCCCAACCGTCTGTGAATCTTAATGCTATTTACAACAGTCATATCACATTTCCGCACCCACATCTCGGTTTAATAACCTCTCCTGCTCATCTGAAGCACATCTTGAGGTTTTCTTCACTGCCCTTGGGGTGGAAATCTTATTCATCAAACAGGAAGAAGTGCATACAAAGCAAGAAGGTGCCAGGCACAAAAGCCAAGTCAGGAACTAGCCAAAGACACACCTTTTTGCTTTTCACCCAAACACAGAATCAACTAAATCTTACATGCTTAAGCTTAAATGTTTTTACCATGTTGTAAGTCGCTTTGGTTAAAAAGCCTCAGCCAAATGTAATGTAATGTAATGTAACTACTAAGTAAAAGCTAGAAAAGTATGTTGTTGTTGTGCTTGTCAGAACGCTGTCTATCAAGCTATTTGTCACCAGGTTTTGTTTAGGATCTGCTTTATGAACTCAGCATATTGTTGTAATTATCAGACCTGCCAAAATTGCCGTCTGTATCCTGTGCCTCCAGGGCACATGTAGCACAGCCTGACAATAGCGGGGATTTACAGTCGGGACCAGAAACTCTCTCATGTGACGGAATGCCTGAGAAGCCCGAGCTCTGTAATCAAGCCTGAGGCTTTGGACAGGCTCACACTTGTAGCAGGGGCCCTGCGGGAGCGCTGTGGCTCAGTGATGACAGAGACGTGCGGACACACACACACGCCAGAGGAAGCCCTGAGGTCACACACAAACACAACTCTGGAGTGATAAATGACATGTGTGTGATCTACATGCATGCTTGACTGAGTGTGAGGAAAGGCACGATTTACAGCAAGGGCTAAAGAGACATGTGCATGTGAGCAACGCAAAGCTGCATTGTTGTTTCTGTGTGTGTCTGTGTGTGTGTAGGGCTGCCAAGGTGCCACAGCGTGTAGCTGAGTTTACCTTTAGCTCCCGAGTGTAACAGTGCAGACACACTGAAGATGTAGTCCTTGCAGATGTCGGTCATGGGGGTCTTGACCACGCCCTGGCTGTTCTCCAGGCACCTGTAGCGCTGGAAGGTGTCCCATGCGTTATTGGTCACCACATCTCCTCCCTCTGACCCTGAGAAGATCTCCAGGTTCTTACAGTGCGGCATCAGCACAATCTAACACAGAGAGAGAGAGAGTCTTGGTTAGCGCTGGCATCTGTGATGAATCATGGAGTGGAAATGATCTCTCAACTACTCAAATATGCCGACTGGTGTTTCAGATTAAAAACGAGACTCACTGAGTCGATGAGGGTGTAGGGGGACTGGATGTCACTGAGTGTGGAGTAGAGGGGCAGGCTGAGCCGGATGGTGTAATTCAGCCCAGCTTCAAAGCACACGGGCCTGGGAAGCGCCACATACCTGCCCAAATGATAAGACCACATTAACTCAAAGTACAGTTAACACAACACATACAGTACCCAAACCATAAGACCACATTAACTCAGAGTACAGTTACCACAGCATACACCTACCCAAACCATAAGACCACATTAACTCAGAGTACAGTTAACACAGCACACACCTACCCAAACGATAAGACCACATTAACTACGAGTACAGTTAACACAGCACATACCTACCCAAACGATATGACCACATTAACTCAGAGTCCACAGCACATTCACAGCACACACAGTCTTGTTTAATAAGTAGACGTGTAGATGGAGCAGTGAAGACAAACCACAGACTCACTTCTACAGACGCTTTACTTGGCAGACTCATCAAGAACTGAAGCACAGCTAAGATCTACTAGACACGGGTCCTATACGGGGACCTCTGGAGTACGACCAGGAGAACACCCAAGAAGGTTCTCTTTCTTTGTCTTTCTCACTCACACACACACACACACACACACACACACACAGAGAGAGGGAACAATGGGGGCCCACCTGGAGCCGGGGTGGAGAGAGAGCCGCTGGTTGTCGTCCTCAGGCATTGTGTTTGCACATCTGCTGTCGGCTGTGATCACTCTGGGCCTGATGACAGTCATCAACACCTCCTCCCACTGCTCTGGCAACTGCACACAGGCACACGGATACAGCACATATATTTATCTATATGAGGGCTGCTCAGACCTCTTGGGACATTCTTTTGTCTAATTGAGTCTGGAAGTGAAGTTACCTGAGGTTCATAGCGGATAAGGATGTCGTACTCCATGGAATGGGGAAGGTTGTCGATGTTGAACTCCAGGTACGCCCCCTCCGGAACATTCACGAACCCAACGCCAGTCCAGGTGGGAGTTCTGTCCACAGGGTAAGGCCTCTGCACCACTGTCACGCCCTACAGAGAAAAGTCTCAGCTCAGTTTATATTTATATATTATATTTATATATTTATTTATTTATGCATTGAGCTGAGGCTTATCCAAAACAACCTAAACTTTACTGTAAAATTGCAAATCAACAGACACTGATACTCACAGGCCCAAATTTGGCATCCTCTGCCTCATAAGTGTAGTGGTCCAGTGCAATGAAGTAGAATCCTGACTCCACCTGGTCACAGGCCCGACCAAACATGTGCTCCCGACACTGACACTGCCCTGTCTCTGCAGAACAGCTGGGGGGGGGGGGGATTTGCATTAAGACAAACAGCTAGGACTCTTACGGCTATATGGCCATTCAGTGTGAGAAGTTAAACAAACAACTGCTTGAGTACTCACTCATTGTTGAGAGCCCCGCCGAGGTCACAGTCACATGGGCGACAGCCATCCATGTCATTGCTCAAACCCCAGTGCTGAGGCTGTGAAACAAGCAAACAACTTCTCAGTACACATCGTAAAAAAGACCAGACCACCCACAACACACTCAGTCAAAGAGCTTTAGGGCATTATGAAAGTCTGCACCCATCACTCTGATCTGGCTAAAGAAGGAAAAACAGCCACAGAAAGTAGACATTTCACCAACATTCTCTAAAAACCCTTGAAGTCAAATGATTTGTGTCATCGTTGAGGATATTATATCTCTCTCTGTTTGCTCTCCCATATATGTGCCCATATGTTACTGTAATGGAACTTACCATACACTGGTCACAATTTCTCCCAGTGACCAGACGCTTGCAGTAGCACTTTCCACTGTCTGTTTCACAGGGGCTTCCTCCAGGAACTGTCCCGAGAGCATTGCAGGTACAAGCTGTGACAAGACAAAACAAAGCCAATCACACATTTAGATGAGCTCAATAACATCATCACCAGCTTAAACGACTGCTCTTACAGGTACACGTATCCCAACTGCCATGTTCAAAAGTATAGGACGAGGGTTCTTACGCTTGCAGCCCAGATGGTCATCGCTCAGACCATAGTGACCTTGCTTGCACTGGTCACACCGCTCTCCCTCCACGTTGGGCTTACAGCGGCACTGGCCAGCAATCAGCCCAGTGGACACGTCGGTCAGAGCATCGCAGATCCCTCCGTTCAGAGAGCCCACTGGGTCACAGTTACAGGCTGCAGAGAGATATTTACACCAGAGGAGCTTCAGGGGGATTATATCACTTCAGACTCAGAGTAGCATAAACAGGATGCAGGATCAGACATTATCGCATGATGGTGTATTCATGAGGCAGAAAAAGATATCAGAAAGATGTGAAGCGTGCATGTTATCAGATACAGAGGAAGCTGGCTGGAAGTGGGGGTTGAGTGGAGAACACAAAGGGAATCTTTAAATACAAAAGGCAGGCTAGACTGAAGGATCCAAACCATGACATCGACTGAAGATCAAAAACTAAAGAGGAAGATGACAGATGTAGGATACAGTAAAGCACAAAGGAGGAGTAGAGAAGAGAAGCTCTATACTTCACAAACAATTGCAGTTCAAGGTATGTGTGTTAGTGTGCGTATGTATGGCATGCTATACACTACATCCTAATTGTGCCCTTCTTATTTGCCTCATTGTTGTATCTCCATTATAAAACAGCAATAGGGAAATCCAGTTATGGAAATACAGTAAAGTGTGTCGAACTGCTGAACTCACGCTCGCAGATGTTGGGGTCCCGTATGTCTCGCTCGTGGTGCTGGTAGAAGAAAGGCTTGCACTGCTCACAGTTGTTGCCCATGGTGTTGTGGCGGCACTCATCACACACACCTCCGCTCACATTGCCCGAGGCCACGAACACCGCCATGTCAAAGTGGCATTCGTCCGAGTGGTGATTGCAGTTACACTCTGCAAGGGGAGAAATGGTTAGTAGGTGGGCATAATCAAACTGAATCATAGTCTTCACTCAATCTGTCTTTTTTAAAAAACACTCTGTAATAACGTAATAATAACAGTTGTAGTTCTATATGTTAAAGGGATTGAAAGAGTAAAGTACTGAAGAAGAGGAGTCCTACTTTTGCAAGCGTTGGTGTTGCGGCCCTCAGCGGGCCTCCAGGGTAAGTCATGATAGAAATCTTGGCACCTCTCACAGTTCAGCCCCTTGGTGTTGTGATTGCACATACAGTGACCATGAACCTACAACAGAACAGACACAGGCAAGGGGGGGTTGAATACAGCCACTTCTGCTCACTTCCAAAATCTGCTCTAGGTCGAGGTCCTCTGAACAGCCCTCCCCCAAGTATTCATTAGGGTTGAGGGGATGTCACTGAGCGAGAATGCAACCACAAACAAATGCTGTTGTCTAGCTACAGCTTTCCCTGTACAGTCTGAGAGCCCTCACCCTGAGTGGCTGTGCGAGATGTTTATCCTCTGAAGCAGTGTGCATCTGGTCTGCATTAAATAAATGCTAGCGCATAGACTGGATTCCTGCTAGCTAAAGAGGCCAGTCGTTCATGGGAAATGTACAAGAAGAAACCAAAGAATTAAGGACTCGTGCGACATGCAACAATGAATAGAGGCAGATTTTTCGCCAGCTGCAGCGTGTAAACAGCTCAAAGTAGACTAAACAGGAACTCCATCCCGTGGTTGTTTTACAGACATAGACAAAATGGTAAGACGGTATCAACCCTCACACACTCACGCAGTCTTCCACACTGAAAAAAACCTCACAGGATTTACTTGAGTTTATTGTGTACACATGAATAAAATGTTCAGAATTAGTCCCGCACTTCTCTTTTGGTTTAAAAAAAATGATCAATTGATTCATTGTGATTACCCAATTTGAGCAAGTTATTCCAATGACATTGGATTAGGTTTACATGAAATATTCCTGTAATTTCAACGTCATGATGTTATACAGGTGAAAGCATGAATAATCAAGGAACGTTGCAAACGTATGGGCGCAGTGATATCACAAACTACTAATGCTTGTTGCCTATGGGGACTATTTTCAGGTACGTCTCTGGTACGTTTGTAACTTTTCTTGATTATACTTTGATTATTACACCAGAATGAGAGTGTAGTTCCATGTCAAATCAGCCTAGAAAATCACCAGGTTTCATTTTAAGTTTGTCTTATTGCATTTTCTAACTTGAGAAGAGACACGTTTTAAATGGGGAAAATTACCGGAAATCTTAGTCACTTTTAAACATGATGCTAGCAGGCGAGATGCTACTGGTCTAAATCGATTCAATGATCTATGCTAGGCTGGAGCTAAAAGTTGTATCACCATTCTCACAGAATGGCTGGATGAACGGGAAAGGTAAATATCAATTGTTTTGCTCAAGGGGAGGTTGAGAATGAGCTTAATTCCCCAAATGGTGGAATATCCCTTTAAGCGCTACGTGAGTACATGAGTGCTTACATGATTCTGTTGGGGAAATTCATTGATGTGGCAAAACATGTCAATATCACAGTAACGTTGTGTTTGAAAGAAAAAGAGTTTGTAAAAAATATTTTTTTGTGGTTTACTGTAAGAAACCTTTTCCTTTTTTTCACAGAATACGTTTACCTTACGTAATTCAATTAAATAAATGGATTGCTCAATCTAAATGACTATTTGAACATAATACAGTTGTGTTTCATTCAAAACTAGACTGTTTTATGTAATTGTAACATAATGTACACACACACTGCCTCTTCCATCCCACACCTACACCTACACCTACACAAACACACACACACACACACACTTACCATGCCTTCAGTAGCACCGACTCCATCCACCGGGGCACACTCGGACGCATGGCCATAGCAGAAGCAGTTCCCCCTGACCACCATGTCGTACAGAGCGTAATAGTACTTCTCCTTGATCTCCATGCGTGAGTCCAGCAGGTTGTCCCCCAGTGTGTGAAGCCTGACGAATTTCACTCGGAGATTGGTGATCTTCAGCATGTCTAAAATGAATGGATAGTCCTTATGAGTGTGACTGTGGGAGGACTTAGCAGCAGATGCAGATACACTCAACTTTTTTTTGTCCTTCTCCCTTGATGCCGTCTACTTACTTTGGATCCGGGGACTGTATGGATCCTCAATCCTGAACACAGGATCCAGGACTCGGAAGATGACCTACATATATGCAGATTCAATTAAAATACCTTGTGTTTCCTAAATGGCAACCAGTCCACAGGAGTAAGTAACACATTGAGCTAGGCAAGATGGAATTTCATCTAATTAGATTAAGAAATCTTTAACTTGATATCTCTAAAGATTGCTTAATCTAATTACATGAGATTCTATCTTGCCTATAGCTCAATATGTTACTTACTTCTGTGGACTCGTTATCCATTTAGTTTACTTATACTGTAAGTTAGAAGATAAAAAATGGTGTAGAGAGTTCATCATTTTCCTATTAAGCAAAATCCCAGGAGGACGTTTGAGTTGGCCTGGAGCTCTGGACTAACCTCTCCTTCTGTTGAGGGCTCAATGTCAGAGTAGCGGGAATCACAGATGACGTCATCCACCTTCTTCATCGGCCCTTGGGAGACGGATGGGAAAGACGTTTCACAGTCGTAGGCAAAGTAGCGGTATACCAGCCATGTCCTTCCAAAGTCAGCTGACCGCTCAATCACCATAGCTGCAGCACGGAAAGTCTAGAGACAAAACATTTAAAATGTACCAATTATTTATAATTCACCAAGAGCATTTTGAACAACTCACAGAAAATGATCATCATAATTGATATCTAAAAATGCCTCGAAAACATTTTCTTTAATAGCAATATATGGATAAGCAGTTGTTATTTACTTTGAAGGTCATGATGAGATGCGTAAAGTGAAACTCAGCTTCCAGATTCAGCTGGATGGTTACATTCTCCATACCTGAAAACAGGAAGAAAGAGGGAGAGAGAATTCGGTTTAAGTTGGGAACAGGGAGATCATGTGAGATTCAATTGCACTCTCCATCAAAAAGCCCCCCAAGACTATTGAAAATCTAGATTTAAACAAATGCTAAAATGTACTGCATGTCTTCTTATTTCCATGAGACTGAAACTATGACTTACAGTACATTCTTCATGTCACACACAGTCATACCTGAACTATTTGGGTTGAACAAATTCAACAATCAATTGAGCTAATGATAAAGAATCTACTCATTAAGTGCTTAAAGCGACAGTGTCCTGAATGAAAGTGCTCTTTAGCTGCAATCCTTGGAGCTGCCGTGAAAATAACTGCCCTGTCTTTTACTGGGAGCATGCTGGCTGGGTCAAAGCAACAGGCAGTCGCTTCACTTCATCATAAAAACAGCACAGCTCGCTTCAGCTGGATTTACAGATCCCTGGGCTGCGAGTGACCATTCATTCATTCTTTTGATGAGTAACCACTTCCTTTCTTCTCAGAGGAGATATATGCCCGACCCCCCCCCCCCTCCTCCCTTTCCTGCCTCCCTTCCTGTCTGGCCACCCCACACTCTTCGCCGTTTCTCACACGACTCTCTGGTTTCAACCATGACTTAATTTTTTTTCATTACATGTTTCAGCGCCAGACACTTGGACACCCCACAAACCATCTTAATGCTTAACACATTACTCTCAGTCTTCTGGTTTCATGGGCCTCAACAACAGCCATGCCACAGCCCGGGGTCGGAGGGAGTCAGTAGACTGGGATGGTGTATATGGGCTCTAATAGATAATTATGCAGTTGACTACTCACACACTAAACTGACCAATTCCCACAGCCAGCCTGGTAATCATTCACAGGAGGAAGACCATTACTTTCAAGTTTAAAGGTGGGTCCCTACCGTGTCTGGCCAGCAATTACATGTTTGCTTTAAAGCTTTGCACCCTCAGTGATGGCCTGATTACAGACGACGAGACAAAGGAGAGGAGGGAGAGAGTTCACCTTTACTCCAACCTCCTCCTCCTAGTCCTCCTCATCTCCCATGAGAACTCACCATTCTCGGACTGCCACCAGGTTTTCAAGCGGTTGGGGGCAAACGTTGTCACAACATTCTCAATCCTGTGACTGGTGGTGTGCCTCATTTTCTCACTGTAGGTCTCGGTGGAATCACAAACAAAGCACTTCTTCTCATCCTGGGGGGAGGCAGAGGGGGAGGATTAAATGTCAGCGACATTCCAAAGACGGAACATTTCACATTCTATTGACCTACTTGATTCAGGTTCCTTGTTTGACACTTTGGTAACTGTGCTGTTCTTTACTTGATATGGAGGCCGTAATTAAGAACCTTTGAAGCAAAATGGCTCCCATCATGTTGAAAATAAATGGTCCCCTATGACCCCCCTGCTAGATGAGAGGCATGGCACACAAGAGATGTCATTTGCTCTCCAGATGTTCTGCTTGTCAGTGTGTGGGGGTGAGGGGCGTATGAGTGAGAGGGAACAAGAGGGGGAAAGGAAGAATTTCTCCACTGCACTGAACATAGCATCCTCTACATCAAGTGTGGTGTCTTACATGAGAACTAGAGCTGTGAAGAAGAGGGAGGTGTAACTTAATCTCAGTCACTATTTGTTTGAGGTGTTACAACTTGTCTTGCTGATCAAAAGCAAAGCAAAGTCTTAAGAAATGAGATCTTAGATGACAGCCTTGTGTCTGGTGTTCTGCAGACTTTGATAATAGGCTCCACCCCTCAGGTCCACACAAAGACATTTGTTTGGGGTAATTATCTACAAAGAACATTTTAATTCAAACATCCAACAACCACACAGACAACTGCTGGTGAAGTCTCTACATAACCAGAGTACAGGACCACCACCCTACTATTTAAATAATCTTTTAGAAGAGCAATTTTTCTAGACACCTCATTTTCTCTCTAACAATGAATGCTCAACCACATAAACGAGATTGAAGATGATTAAGGCAAGAGATCTGGGATGATGAGGGGGCCCTAGAGCTTTTGGAGGTGTTCCCACACTGACTTCCGCTCAAATCAGACAGTAGATCAGGGGTAGATTGCAGTCACAGTGATTATTACAGACTAAATTCAGCTGCTGCAATATTCCTGCAGCGAGTAGGCCTACTGTGGAAGTTGAATGGACATTAAAGTATGTAGATGAGGAACACACGTTTGCTCTTCCCAAGCTGGCTAACCACTACAGCATCAGTGTCACTTTACACAAATCGAGTTACCTGTAGGTGACTGACGATACAGAAAGGATCGGGCTTGACCAGGCCACAAGTGGAGGTGGCGGAGAGCTGGTGTGCTCGCCCAATGAGGAGATCTCCCGTGGCGGGGTAACAGCTCCCCTGGGTGCACACATCCCCCAGCTCCGGCTCTTGGGCCTGGGCTAGGACGCTGACAACTGCACAAGGAAACAAATAGGTAGGAGTTTAGGCCGTTTTCATTTGAATGATTTATGTCATTGTCTTGTGATTTTCTCGTGCAAGGGATTGATGGTGTCTTTCATGCAAGAGTGCTAAAAAGTTTTGAACTTTAACATTCTACATTTGCAGAATACATAGGAAGGTCAATGAACATTCAGCCCTCTCATGAAATACCAGCACTTTATCTAAAATACTGTCCAAGCCACCGGTCTGCCCTCTTCACCTCACACATCACAAGATTCTGCCGTGTAATGTGAATCATGCGAATGCAAGTTACCAAGCACAAGCAAAAGTTAAAGGCATGCACAACTGATCAGCTACCATGCACACACGTTTATCCCACCATCACTGCATTCATAAACTTTTTTCTGTTACTTCAGTTAAAACGTTTCAGACGTTAAGTTTCCGCTATTTCCGCTGTCTGAAAAAAATACTTTGCTGCACAATAAATACAAATGTAACAAGTTTCGCATTGTCAAGATAAATGAAAGGGTAACGGTTAGATATTTACAACAATGAGAAAAAACTTACACAAGAGCACCGTTATATGAAACATTGTGAAGCAAAACGATGATTTCTCAATTCCGTCGTTCTGCATTTTGGCTGACCAGTGATGTCTCTTCGTCTAGGTAGCGGCGAGCTCCCTACTCCGCCACGATTTTCCACTCTGCTCAGCGGCGCAGACTCCCCAAGCAGTCAATGAACCAACTTTCCTGCAAGACCTCAAGACATGCGCACAATGCGTGCTTTACCCACCCCCTAGAGCGATATTCGAGAAGTCCAGACTAGGTTATCAGCTCAGTCAAAGAGTTGACTGAAACTAATCACAAGTTAAACAATAATACCTGAAAGTGGATTATTGTATCAATACCACCAACCATCAGTGTGTACGCATAGTGCTGTCTGTTTATCTTTAATTACAATGGGAAAGTTGTGGTATTTTGATGAGATTGCACTGCAGGTAGGCTACCAACCCCCTACCTCACTAATGACAAAAGACATTCCAGAGGGCAGGAAAGAACTCGCTATGCCTTGAGGTCTAACTAAATTGATTACCGCTATTTGGCAATGTATTGAGCGCAATGCGTTAAAATGTATTCTGAGTCAAGTCATCACATAATAGCAATCCCACGCAGCTCTAGAAATACATGTCCAAATGAGTTGCAAACAGCCTCTAGGTTACCATTATATATATATATATATATATATATATAGCATGATTAGGTCTTTGGTGTGTGCATGCTCTTCACTTGCACCACCAATTGGTCATCACTTAGCAGTTCCCTCATTAAAACGGCATGTGATTATGGTCTTACTTGTAAACTTACTTCCATGGTGGGGACAGCTTCATCAAGTGCTTGTGGATTAGATGTAGGTGAGACAGGCAATCCCTCATGTAACAAATTAAGACACTGAAATGTTGAAATTCATCAATGAACAAAATAATAAACTGAGGTAAATAACAGAACATAACTCTTCAGATGTTTTCAGGTCATCAGTTGCACAACAATATGGCAGAACGATGAAACATTACCTCACTAAACATCAAACTATTCATCTCACCCCCAATACCATTGGTCAGTATTCAGTTCTCATCCTGTTAAAGGGTTAAAGGTCACTCAACTGTAAACTCAACCATGCATATGTGTGTGTGTGTGTGTGTGTGTGTGTGTGTTGTAATCAGGCGCAGGCACAGTGTATACTTGAGAAAGTAAATGCAGACAAAGACATGTGGGACTGTGAAAGGGCTGGTAATGTGTCTAGCTGATTAACACCTCTGCCATGTGCAAATAGGTGGGTATTCTATTCAGTTGTCAGACCACTGGCCATCTACAAACAGCAGGCACACATTAGGCCTGGATGGACAGGTCTTCTCACACTTCCATATGCTCAAATAAACATCTTATTATTACACCTCAATAAGACTGTTGGCTGAAGCTAAGGCTGTTGAGGCACTATAATACGATCAGATAAACATACAAACGTAATTAAAAAACAGACAAACTTAATTAAGATTCAGCTTTCATAAGGGTCCAGGGACGGCCTTTAGGAACACTCTTCACCATGTTTATGTTTTGACTACAAATTAAGTCTCTTGTTGCATTGCGGTTCCTGTGCATTGTCTGTAGTTTGGAGGACCACCACAGACCCTCACTTGTATTATAGTACTGTACCCCCACCCATATACAATCCCCCTGCCCATATGTAGATTATGTAGGCTACTGGATGTTCTCCCATGTGTGTTGCTTAAATAGATGGCAAGATGCCAAAGAGGAACCTACACATTGGTCCATTACTATACCACCAAACAGCTGAACATATACCTGCTCTCTGCTTTAAGTTGTTTTGGATAGGAGAATCTTCAACAAATCAAATTATTTATTGTTAATATGATTAAATGTTCATTACATTTATTTGAAATCAAATTGGAAATATTTTGTTAAAACAGGCACAAATGTTTAGATTTAAAAATGTAATGACCACAAAGGAACAGTAGTAGTGTGTAAATGGATCAACTTCTACATGGTGGTATAAGGATCCATTACTGATCAATAAAAGGTCCATCTGCTCAGGGAAACTTTGTTTGCACGCATACGCCCTCCTGTGGCAGTTATGGGCACTACCTACAGTGAAGGCTCAACACACAAGGCATTACCTGCTAGTACACATTTGCCGTTATACAACTACAGAGGACTGGATAGCAAAAGAAAGTGTTCAATAAAACAATTATTTAATGAATGGACTCAGTTCCTCATATCTGTTAGCTAAACAAATCTCAAAGAAGCCTCATTACAAAAATAACGCAATCAGTCAATGAGCTTATCAATGAGATACAGTATGCTGCCTTTGACAATATATTTAGTAGCTTAATGTCATATCAATGTTTGAACAACACCACTGTGCCATTCATAAAGGTCTTAGCAGAGTCCAGAGTGAGCAGTGGACACAGTAGATGCCTAATGAATAGGGTGAGCAGTGTGCGCAGTGGACACTTAAGGGACAAGGTGATGAACCAACACTGACATAAGTCCATTACGAGCGCAGAAGAGTCTGTGGAAAAGCTTGGGACATGTGTGCATGAAAAGATGTGCTATTGTCTTTAGGAGGTGCACCCTGCGTACTTCTCAGCTCTTTGGGCGATCTCTTTTTTGAGGGCTGCTGCCTCCTCCAACAGCTTAGCAACATCGTTCTCTTTATCTTCTTTAGCTTTGGCGATTGCTTCCAGTCTTTTTTCCAAGTCTAAACAAACAGAAACAACCAAATGAGCTACAAGCTACAACAAGTTAGAGGCAGCCACAACCAAATGAGTATGCACGGAAATGGCCTCCACACATTTCTGGTGTGGGAATATAGGATCATTTAATATTTCAGAATTTAAAAATCTAACTATTTGTCATTTTTATCATACACACACCTTCAATTCTCTTCATCTTGTCAGCCACATCTTTGGCCATAATTTTCACTTCCTCTGTGATATTTTTCAGACGATCTTTTATCTCATCATTAGCAGTCTGATTAGATTTTTTGTCCTTTAGCTCATTAAACAGGTCAATGACCTCTTTAATATCCTGCAAAAATACAAAACGATCCATAATATGTTATTTACATATAAATATGCCTTAATGCACCAAAAGCGATTAGCAGTGGATGTGATTCTTGAAGAAATGCATCGTGTAACTAACTGACTCCTCAGAACACAAGAAGAGGGACTCATTTGTCCATACCATGTCCACATCGGTGGCATTTTTCAGGGCATCGTCAGCTGCAGTTTTCGCCTCCTCTGCCTGCGCTCTGTTCATTTCGGTTTTATTCTTTAAAGCTTCGATGTCATCCAGCAACTTTGTAATATTTGGATTCAACCGTGCCTCTACGGCATCCAGTTTATCTTCCGTCTGAAAAGACACAAACATATGGAACTGTTATCTTTGAATGTCACAAAGTGGGACAAAACAATGTTAAAACCATGTCAACTACGGCCCCAGCCGTGGCGCGACTGGCTGGGGCACCTGCACCGCACGCCGGCGACCCGGGTTCGATTCCCGCCCCGTGGTCCTTTCCGGATCCCACCCCTACTCTCTCTCCTGCTTGTTTCCTGTCATACTCTCTACTGTCCTGTCCAATTAAAGGCATAAAAAAAGCCCAAAAAAATAATCTAAAAAAAAAAAAAAAAAAAAACCATGTCAACTACTTAAGTGAGGCTGCAGCAATGCTCAGAGGGGGCATAATGGTGCTGCTGTAACTAGAGGGACCCGTCTCAATCACCTCTTTCACTTTGTCAGCAGCCTCGTCTGTGGAGGCCTTGGCATCGGTCAGATCATCCGAGACCGCATCCTGTAAGAATTCAGCCTCTTGTAACGTCTTCTGAATGTCACTCACATCAATCGCCTTTGTTCGGTTTCTTGGATAAAAAGATTCAAAAATAAATAATAACAAATTGTTATGAATAATCTAAATTGTTATGAGTAATCATAGAATGATAATGTTGATGACAATATTCGGATTACTTGACATCGTTGGCTTCTTCAAGTAGTTTCTCTGCTATCTTGGCTTTCTCCTTCAGGAGCTCTAGGTCTTCCTGAGAGTTTGTGAAGTTGGACAGCAGGTCACGGATGTTTTTGATCATGGTCTGGATCTCATCGGCACTCTTGGGGAGCTTAATAGCTAAGACTGCTTTGGCCATCTTCTCAATGTCCTCTGGGCTCACCATCTCATCTGTTGACAGAGTGTTGTTAGAGAGGGAGCTCCTGAAGGGGCTGTGGGATGTGTTGTGCTACGTGAGCAGACGAGCAGCCTTACCTGTCAGGTAGTCCTTGACCCTCTTAATGAGCTCCTTGGTGCCGTTCTTCTCCTTCTCAAACTTCTCCTTGTTCTCATTGATCCTCTTCTTCATCTTGTCTGTCTCGTCTTTAATGCCTTCATTCATGTCTTTGGCCTCATTAATCTGGACCAGAGGAGCAGCACTTCAGACAACTCAACAGACAGAAACACACCAAAGGAGGCTGAATAAGTCACCACATGGTGCTATGCTATTTAGGGATAAACTGTGTACAATTGTTACACTAATCTTAAGCTTTACATACAACTAAATAGTAGAAATGTATCGTATATATAAAAATATAAAAATGAGACTAAGCAGAGGCATTGACTGTATTGTACTAAACAATGTGATCTGACTAAAAAGGTAATTATGTAAGAGGAGTAATTGCCTTGATTGCTGATTCTCTGAGTTTGTGGTTGAGATCGATGATGTCGTTCTCGGTCTTCTCTGCGGTCTCGGAGGCGTTGTGGCTCAGAGGAAGGCTGCCCTTGCAGCCGGGCCCTCCGCACTTGCGCTCCTGAGAGTCCGTCTTACACAGAGCACCGCCACACTCGGCCTCAGAGCACTCGGCATCACCTGGAGCCCCACACACCTGCGGAGTCACACCCGTCACCTCACATTCAGCCAAGACGTCCAGTGCACGACACATACTTACACCATGTCCTAACCGGACGCGATGTGAGCGAACATCAACGATAAAATGTGTTTAATTACATTGTTTTCAATCGGAGTGTCCTGACAGCAAGCGATGCGAGCAGCGCGATGCAAGGCACCGTTTTGAGAAATATGACGCAATAGAAGGGCATATTTAACGGATTCAGTGTAGACAGACCACATTGACAGTCACTCGCTCACATCCTGTTAGGACATGCTGCAACAACAATTCTCCACTCTGATGCCAGGATATGAGGGGGGAATCGCACTGCTCACCTCCTCATTGAACTTGGCCACACTCAGAGCTTTGACTTTCTTCTCCAGAGTGTCCCAGTCTCCAGAGTGACACTTGGCCAGCTCTAGCTTGGCCTTCTGCCTGATGTCCCTGGACGACTCCACCTTGGCCTCCGCGTCCTTGACCCGCTCCTCGTCTTTAATGAAGTCCTTATAGTGCTGTCTGACCTCCTCCAGTGTGTCTAGATAAAGACAATGAATTCACATAGACTCTGGGCATCTCTATCACAGAGATTCCAACACCATCAGGACATTTGACTGGAGGATAACACTGCTGACAATGTAATTGGACTATAAACAGGAGACCATGTCTTACCATTCAGAGCCTTAGGATCTGTTATTGGGACTTCCTTTGTTTTATCAATTAACTTGTCTATAAGTTTCTTGAACTCCAGCTTGATGTTTTCTATTTCTGTGTTCAGAAGTAATGTTGGGTCAACGAGAATGGCACTGGGATCTATGCTGTCTTTCAGCTTCCTGAGAAAAGAAACACAAATAGGGTGAGAACAAATATGACAGACCCTCAGCCAAATCTCTATCATGCATCATTGATCATTTCAGTGCACAAATATCTTGTATGAAAGATATTGGAAGATCAATATGTTCCATGACAGATCTTGATTCTTCCAAATAGATTTAGAAAAATAATCTTTCAAAACAAACTGCGGTCTTCTGATGAGGATCTGCTATGGTCCTTTCATCAACACCAGGAGGCCACAGTCAAGACTCTTGTCTTCTGTGATGCCTTGGTTGTGCAATGATCTACCTAATGCTCTTACTTCTAATAATTTTAGGATCTTCAAAAAAACGTCCAAAGACTCTATTCACCCTGTATCTCACAAATGAAGTCACAGTTTGTATAGCTATTGTTAGTCTATTACTAATATTGGTGTTTCTAATTCAGGCTATATGTCTACTTTAAACTGTTCACTTTGTGCACTTGAAAAGTGCTATACAGTAAATAAATGGTATCATTATCATTATCATTATTATTATTATCATTTTTATTACTTAATGTTTATGTAATGTTTATTGATGTGTTTGTAAGTTTCTTTAGACCAAAGTATCTGACAAAAACAATAACATCGCATAAACAATCTACAGATAGACAAATGTCAGCATCAGTGGCATCCCCAACATATCAGACCCTGTCTGAGTACAGCTGCTCCAGTATCCCCTCACTAAAACACTGGACACTACCTGCTGCTCCAGTATCCCCTCACTAAAACACTGGTCACTACCTGCTGCTCCAGTATCCCCTCACTAAAACACTGGACACTACCTGCTGTTCCAGTATCCCCTCACTAAAACACTGGACACTGCCTGCCTGGATAAAATCCAGCATCTAATCCACCCTCAATCACCTGGAACTTAGACCTGGTAACTGAAAAAAGAGAGAGCAAGATGTCTTGGAGGGCCAGCTAAAGCAGCACTGTTAGCACGGCGTGATGGGGGTCCTCACATGATACGGGAGAGGAGGTCCGCGGCCGCGTCCAGTTCTGACTGGGTGTTTCCCGTCATGTTCAGAGCCGAGTCCAGCTGGGCCTGCATGTCCAGGACGCGCTGCCAGCGCTGGCTGTAGTTGGTCTGCTTTTGGTCGCCCGGCTTTGGGACCAGGGTCTGCATCTTCTCTGCAGCTCTCTTGACGTCCGTCACGTTTCCAGCCCAAAGCAGAGAGCAGGGGTGGCAAGGTGGGCACTCAGGGAAGATGGCCTCATGCCCAGGGGCACACTCATCACACAGGATGCCCATCACGCCAGGGCGGCAGCGGCACTCCCCCGTGTCCACGTCACAGGCCGGCCGCAGGGTGCCCTCCATGTTACAGTCACAGTCTGAGGGACACAGGGACACAGACACAAGGCCACTCATGCAGGTGGGACAAAGGCAAGCAATGCAGCACTGTTCCCATAAGCACAAGCCAGGCACCAGCATTATAAACAATGAGACATTCAAACAACAGCAACAAAAAGAACCGTATATTTGTACCACGTACAAAGGCACTGAACGTCAGGGTTTCCAAAGTAATTTTCGGCACACTCGAAACATTGTTCACCCCCATACTCAGGCAGACAGGGGCACTGGCCTGTGACCTGCACGCACAAGACAGGAAACATGGAGGTTTGCATCACAGTGCAAAAATAGTAGTGGAACCTACCATAAAATACGGTTATAAGAGGCTCCATTTTCCAATTGCCATTCACAATTAACAAAAATGACAAACGTGAACTGATCTGAGATCAGTTAGCATGACCTTACCTTGTCACAGAGATTGCTGAGCGAGTGATCAGGGTCACATCTGCAAGGCTGGCACCCTGCGTCGCCATCCAGGTTCCAGTAGTTATCCTCACACTCGTTACACAGCGGGCCGGTCACGCCCACGCGGCACGGGCACTGCCCCGTCTCCTCGTCACAGAAACACGGGCTGTCCAGTGGGCACATGACCACCTCCGTGCCACGCCGGTCACAGGAGCATTCTGTGGAGGGACACGGACACACAGAGGCACATCTCAGCTCAACAACTGTGCCGCGATGTATGGGAAGGTACAGTATGAACCTAAACAAGACTTCACAGTACTGGGTCTAAACTGCATCATTCCAGTGTCATATGAGAAAGGCAGCCTGTTTTAGCCAGAGGCAGACTTATTCATTCGTATTTCAGCACAAGATCAGTTGAAGCGTTGCGTGTTTAAGCATCCCCGTCAGCTCACGTACCTTTGCAGTCCTGAACCAGGGCGTCGCCGTAGTAGCCGGGTTTGCAGCTGTCGCAGGAGGTCCCGCGGGTGTTGTGGAGGCAGCGCAGGCACACGCCGCTCACCGCGTCACATGACCGGGCGTCCTGCGGGTCCGTGTTGTTGTTGCAGCGGCACTCCTCGCACTTGGTGTCGGGCAGCGCCAGGTCTCCGTAGAAGCCAGGCGCGCAGCTGTCACATCGGGCTCCTGGTGCGGGCAGCAAGAGGTCATTATTGGTCATTTATCTCCACTGTTTCAGTGCGTCCTGACAGGTGAACATGGGAGGGTTAAATGGCGAGAGTGAGAGGAAGCCCAGAGACCTGCGTGGCCCCTGAGGCAGTCACAGGCGAGGCTGTCCGTGTTGTCGTCCTTGGAGCAGGACAGGGCGAAGAAGCGGTCAGTCCCCTGCACATCTGGACATCTGCACGGCTCACAGGGCTCTCTGAAGACTGGGTCTCCGTAGTAACCAGTAATGCACCTTAGATGGACACACAAAGTGCACATTGCTCATGCCTCTGACATGACTCAAACCTGTATCAGTGATGAGAGCGCTGCTGCTGTAAGCTGTAATTAACTCCATAACGCACTTGTCACAGTTGTGTCCAGTGGAGTAGTCCCGGCAGTCCAGACATGCTCCAGAGACGGGGTCACAGAGGTCAGCCAGGCCATTGCACCGACAGGGCGAGCACTGAGGGAAGTCATAATGGCCAGGCAGACACTGGTCACACTGCCTTCCGGTCACCTCCGCACGACATGGACACTGGCCAGTGGTCGCGTCGCAGAGCTCAGCTGTCGAGCCCATGGACTCACATTCACAGACTGACAAAACAGTCATCAATCATTAGGACTGGGCATGATGAATCATACATTGTAATGTATTAAGAAGGTCATGCTTTTCTTGCAGAAATGGTCATTTGAGTTTAGAGGCCTGTTTGCAACAGCGTCAGGGCCCTGAGTCACTTACGTGTGCATCCAGTTGGTCCAAAGCCAAAGCTCAGCGGGGCACAAGAGTCACAGCAGCGGCCGATCACGTGGAGCTTACACTCACACTGGCCCCCAAACTTAGCACAGGTCTCCCTGGAGGCCCCCTCCTCATTACAGCTGCAGGCTGGGAACACACACATAAGGACTATTTACCCTGCCTCACTCACTCCCCTACTCACTCTCACTCTCTCTCTCTCACACTCACACAGAAAAATATTATTGGTAGCATATGGCTGAGGTTATTCCTAAGGAGTGTCACAGTGATTCAGAGAGAAATGGTCAGTCGAGCTAAGCTTGATACTCTAGGAACATCTTTGACGTGGCATCAAATCTAGATCTAAATCAGTTTCTAGAACCATGCAAACCTTGCCATGTACTGCCAACCTCCCATCTTATGATGACCGTTATACTAGTACAGCCAACCAAGTCTACCACACTGATGTCCCTGTGCTGTAGGACACAGAGACCAGGCTCATCGCTAAAGGCAAACAACTGTCCCAAAGTGACACAAGACAAACTCTTTGTTCCGTTGTGGTAGTGATCATGGGTGATAGAGTGGTGAGAGTGCCACTCACGGATGGCGCCGTTGTGGATGAGGGCAGACATGCTGCTGATGAGGCCCTGGCACTGGTCAGCGGGCGTGGCAGCGTCCAGCTCCACACAGCGGTACTGCTCATGCTCACTGGCCTCGGAGCAGCTCCCGTCCTGAGACCGCGCCGAGTCCACCTGAGGGACGAGGCCCAGCTACAGGCCAGAGACAAGGAGCACTTTAAAGACCTGAGGGACGAGGCCCAGCTACAGGCCAGAGACAAGGAGCCCTTTAAAGACCTGAGGGACCAGGCCCAGCTACAGGCCAGAGACAAGGAGCCCTTTAAAGATCTGAGGGACCAGGCCCAGCTACAGGCCAGAGACAAGGAGCACTTTAAAGATCTGAGGGACCAGGCCCAGCTACAGGCCAGAGACAAGGAGCACTTTAAAGATCTGAGGGACCAGGCCCAGCTACAGGCCAGAGACAAGGAGCACTTTAAAGATCTGCCAACAAAGTCATGTGCATCTCAAATCATTGGTCATCAGAATACAAATATATAAAAATATATTCCTTGAAGATTTGATAGGGAAATGTAGATAAAATGTTTATAAAAAGTAATGGATAGAAATAGGCTGGAAGAGGCTGAAGTACTGGAATGTCCCTGTATGGGAACACTCACCGAGTCCATCAGGATGTATGGGCTGGACTGTGAATCTGGACTGGCCAGCCTTCTCAGAGTGACATCCACAGAGTATGGCACACCCGCCTCCAAACACACTGTGGTGTCCAAAAGAGCCATCCTGAATAGAAAAGACAGTGACAGGATTAGCAAGAGTGGACAAGGGCATTTTGAGGACCCTTCCCACAGTCCAGCCCCGAGGGTCACCTGGCCCTGCCCTACCCACCTTTTGGAGGCTGGCAGTGTTAGCTCCATATCTACCGCCGGGTCATTCTGACACCTTCCGTAGTCCAGCGGTGTTGAAGGCACAATTCTGATACTGGCCACCCAGTCGTCTGAGGACTACAAATGACACGGCGTGAGTAAGCGTGACCCAAACCTGGACTGGGCATCAGGTGAAATGGTGCCAGGCGGAGCGCTACCTCTGGCTCATAGTGGAGCAGCAGGTGGTACTGGAGGGAGGCTGGCACGTTGTTCACGGTGAACCGGAGCACTGCGCCCTGTTGAGCTCTCCTGAACCCAGGGCCCGTCCATGTGATGGGGAACTCAGGCCGGCGCTCCCTAGGAATCACCTGCTCGTCTGCACCTGGCTCTGGAGCTACATCCTGGGGCTTCAACACAATACAGGAATGAGACTGAATAGTTCAATTGGTTCAAACAACAGGACAGATTATTTTCTAGCTTGTGCTGTAAGACCCATCCACTTGAAGGCAACATCACCAACATCACATTTGAACTCATCCAGAAGTGTCATGTATTTAGCGTGTGTTAAACACACGCTAAATCAGTCCTGTTAGTTGGTAAACACACGTTAAATCAGTCCTGTTAGTTGGTAAACACACGCTAAATCAGTCCTGTTAGTTGGTAAACACACGTTAAATCAGTCCTGTTAGTTGGTAAACACACGCTAAATCAGTCCTGTTAGTTGGTAAGCACACGCTAAATCAGTCCTGTTAGTTGGTAAACACACGCTAAATCAGTCCTGTTAGTTGGTAAGCACACGCTAAATCAGTCCTGTTAGTTGGTAAGCACACGCTAAATCATTGGCCACATCATCACCTGATCCTGTCTTCGTTGGCGACTGCTCCGTCTCTCTCGTTTGATGAGCACATACTGTCCATCGGTGAGCTTGAAGTCATAGCCTTGCTCACGGTAGTAGTTCTCACACTTGGGCAGTGGGACACCGGTGGGAGGGGGCGGATTAATCTGCAAACACAGTGCTCTAGTTAGTTATGGACTCCATTCAATCTAGAATATGTTTTAGAGAAACACTGCAACAATTTGCCGTTTTTTTTTAGGTGATTTATGAGTACTTGATGGCGTGTAGTCATGTGAAGGGCAGATCAACAACCCAGCCCAACTATTCACTATGGAGGACTATTATGATCCTGGGCTGAAACAGGACTGGAACTATTCACTATGGAGGACTATTATGATCCTGGGCTGAAACAGGACTATTCCCTATGGAGGACTATTATGATCCTGGGCTGAAACAGGACTATTCACTATGGAGGACTATTATGATCCTGGGCTGGAACAGGACTGGAACAGGATAACGTCACCAAATGTATCGACTAAATACACCAGCAAGCCTGCTAGCTTTTACCAGAACTAAATGTCTGTTGGTGTTTACAACAGGACTGTTTTATTTGGTTAGTTTGCTCACTAGTCTCATGAAAACTCATTCGTGTGACTATAAAACCACCTGTGTGGTTTGGTAATGGCTGATAGCAGAGATGACGGGCTCTCACCAGTGAGGAGCCACCGTTCTCCAGGGGAATGGCCTTCTCCGCCTCGTAGATGTAGTAGTCCAGCGGGGCCAGGTAGTAGCCAGGAGCCGGACTGCTGCAGCTGAGCCCCACCATGTTGGGCCGGCAAGGACACTGACCATCGATACTGGAGCACCTACATGTCACCACAAGTCAACACACACAACTTACTCTCATATACAGGATGCCACAAACTACATATTAATAGATATTATTGCAACACAGGGCATATTATGGGTTATGTAAGGTTAATGCGCACTCACAAACTGCTGGTGGATCCACCTATGTCACAGTCACAAGGTAGACAGCTGTATACAGTGTTTCCTAGACCCCAATAGCCTTGCTACAGATAGAAACACATTGGGGTAAGTATTAAGCAACAGCAGTTTTCAACACAATGTTTACCCTGAATTGCACTGTATTACTGAAATGGGAAACCTCAGAGCACACTACATATGGCTATGATACATTATGTGTAATGGTGATGAGGGGTAAAGAGGCTTACCACACACTGGTCACAGTACGGCCCTGTGGCAAACGGCTGGCAGAGACACTGCCCTGTGGTCTGGTCACACGCATGGGGTGTTGTGATGCTACCCAGTAAGTTACATTCACAAACTGAGAAAACGAAACAAAAAAACAGTTGGCAAAATAATAGGAGAGCTGACATATTTTCAGATATCACAAAAGCAGCTAGAAGCAGTAAAATGTTATGGTGGGCAATACTACCATGCAGTCAATGAGGCTACTGTATGTGAAATGGGGTAATGCATTCTCACACTGGCAGCCTTTGGGGTCATCCTGGCGTAAGCCGAAGAAGGCAAATTTACAGCGGTCACACCTGTCCCCCTCCACATTCTCCTTACACACGCATCGCCCCGTTAAGGCATCACAGAGGCCGTTGTCCAGCGAGCCAGTAGGGTCACAGTCACATCCTGGATCAAGAGCAGAGCACACCAGTTCAACTCCAACCCAGCAGGATGGAGCAGATGACATCATAGAGCTTTCACCGCTCAGCTCTCTTCCTGTTCATGTCAAGCTGATCTGGCAGAGAGCAATGCCAGGCTGTTTATGTGAGCAGAGCCAGGAATGTATGTTCTACAGCACCCCTGTTTTATTGTCCTTATTTAGTTTCCTTCTAAGACGGAGCTAGTTTTAAGTGTTGTCATGACATGTTACGGTGTAATCATCACAGTCTTACATTACTGTTTCTGCTCATTTTTCCAGTGCTGTGTCTCACGTGGTGACATTTATATGGAGCGTCCATTTACTGTAAACCTGAACATGGGAGATCCTGACTGACGTTTGCCCCCAGGGCCTGGAAACTCACAAAAACACAATGAGATCCTGTGGACAGGCACGGCACCCGGCAGGTATGAACTCGCTGAGTCAACTCACGGATGCATGCCTGAGGGTCCTCGGGGGCTCTGCTGGGGTCCTGGTAGTAGTAGGGCTGGCACTGCTCGCACTGGGCGCCCACGCGGTTGTTGCGGCAGTCTTCACACACGCCGCCACTCACCTCCCCGCTGGCCACAAACCGCGCCGTGTCAAAGTGACACCTCTCCGAATGCCCGTGGCAATTACATTCTAGAGAATACAGGAGAGAATAAGATACTGTAGTAGGATATCAGCATGTGAAATATGTTTCACCTGGCAGGTCACCATTTACATCCCACCAACTTATCAGCTGTCGAGTTTAATCAGAAACATAATGGGCAGCAACAGCAACAATACAGCTTTGTATAGAGTGATACTGAATCTCTTTACAAGGACTATTTAATGAAGACAAACATTCAGTAGTTAATTCTATGCAGGAATGATAGCTATGGTGTTTGCATGTGGTGAAGTGCTCTATCTGACATGACTAAACATGAGTGATCCAGTACTTCTGCAGGTGTGAGGATCAGCAGGATCAGCTGGCCTCCAGGGGGCATCATTGTAAAAGTCTTCACATCTCTCACAGTTGTTACCAACGGTGTGGTGCTGACACACACATCGACCGTGAATCTGGGGAAAAAACACACGGTTTCATCAGTATTTCCAGTATTTTTAACTTCTAGTCACATCATTAAAGTATTTTTTGTAGATAGGGATCTGGGCTTCCAAATGGAACACCAGAAGTTAAGCAAGTTCCAAGAACAAACTTGAAATTGAGAAGTTGAGCTGGTAGCTCATTTCTCTTTATAAACCATAAAAAATAGCTTGGTGTAGCTCCCTCATTTTCTCTGTTAACACACAACCCTCCACATACACACATATCAAAAGTGTGACCTATGGAACATGAACACAGGTGAAGGAAAAAACACTAAAGCAACAATGTTTGACGTGTTTTCTTGTGGAAATAGTTTGTCATCATTGATATGGTGATGTAAAGGACAAATCAATCTGTCACTGCTTCCCCTCCCCCTTTTCCATAACAGCCCCAACCCCACGGAGTGCCTCCTCACACTGAGGGGGGGCAGTTAACATGTTGTATAGCTGGCTGTGCTCACCAAGGTTAAGCCAAATATCAAAGGTAAAAAGACAAAATAAGACACTCGGCAGGTAACCTGATCCTTCCCTCACCATGCCTCGCTCGTTGAACACATCCCCTCGGGCATTATCCACAGGCATGCACTGGCTGGCATGGCCATTGCAGAAGCAACTTCCCCGCACCAGCATCTCGTACAGCGCGTAGTAGTACTTGTCTTGGGGGTTTCTGCGCCGACGGGCCAGGAGCGTATCTCCCAGAGTGAGGAGTTGTGTGAAGTTCACCCGCAGGTTAGTGATGGTGATGAGCTCTAGAACAACACAACGCCAAGTCAAGGACAGTTTTTTACTCCAACAGTATTTCACTGCTACTAAAAGATTGGAATACACACACAACAATGATGTGAATGACCTCCCCTCACCTTGTATTTTAGGGTCATATGGATCATCTATTTCAAACCTGGGATCCAAGGCTTTGAGCACAACCTACACAAATGCATGGTTTTAATGGGCTAGTTGTGAAGTCATTTAGTGATCTCTAGTCATGTCTGAAGCACATTAAGCTGCTCTACCTCTCCATCAGTGGAGGGCTCTGGGCCGGAGTAGCGGCTATCACAGATGACATCGTCCAAACTCTCTGCTGGCCCCTCGGACACTCCAGGGAAGGAGAGGTGACAGTTCTCAGCAAAGTAGCGGAACACCTTCCAGGTCTGTCCGAAATCCTTGGAGCGCTCCACCAGCATGGCAGCAGGGCGGAAGCTCTAGGAGTCCAGCGGAGAGAGTGCAGGGCATTAACTGACCAGGGGCATTCACAGAGCAGGGGCATTAACCCCCCGGGCTCTAGCGGTATTACAACATGCTCTGGGTGTCTGTGCTAATCCAGTGAAACTAAATAAACAACATAAATCAATTAAAATCAAAAACAATTAAAACCATAAAAACCTTAAAAGTTAGAACAAGATGACTAAACTGGAACACAGTCTCCAGGTCCAGTTTAATGCTAACACGGTGAACACCTGAAATGAAAAACAAACTCAAAATTAAAGTTCCAAAAGTGATGTTTTAGATTTTCACAGGTCAATTTCCATTTGGCTAAATTTGTAGATTTGTAAAGCAACTGTAAATTCTAGAGAAGATACCATTTTCAGACTGGTACCACTTCATCTTGCGCTCTGACCCTTCGAAGGCTGTGATCACATTCTCGATGCGGTGACTATTGGGATTGTGATAGCGGTTATAAGGATTCCTCGAGTCGCAGAGGAAGCATTTCTGCTCATCCTGCAGACACAGAGAGGGAAATATGGGTAAACAGGGTCAAACACAGTAACGTTGGCTAACGCAAAATGTAGCACAGCACAGTTAGACAGTATGCCACTGAGAAAAGTGTTTTGCATGTTGCATGCTTGACTGCTCATGGACATGAAGAGAAAATCAAATGCTCTGGAAGTGCTCATCTGAATACAGACATGTGCAAGCAAGACTGGCTGGAAGGAAAGTAAACCTGCTGAAAGGTCTCACAAAAGAGGCCGAAGCTTTCTTCTCTCATTGAGCTGTTTGCCAACAGAAACAACAGATCATTATTAGCTAATGCCAAGATGCCAAACACGAGTGATGAATGCATTTTTTTTGCTCAGAGCCACACCTACATACCTGAATCACATGTGTGTGTGTGTGTGAGAGAGAAAGAGGGTGGGGGTTGGGGGGTAAGAGTAAAGAAAGCAGTGGGAGTAAATGAGCATTGAGCTCCAGCAGTGAGAGGCAGGGTAATGACCTATAAGTGTGGCAGATCAGGACATGTCTCCAGAATGCATCCCGCTACAGGGTTAGCCAGAGACTTGCTGAAGACAACCACCTGAACCCAGCACAGTGTACCATAAATACTGTTACTGCGAGCAGCACAACCACCTGAACCCAGCACAGTGTACCATAAATACTGTTACTGTGAGCAGCACAACCACCTGAACCCAGCACAGTGTACCATAAATACTGTTACTGTGGGCAGCACAACCACCTGAACCCAGCACAGTGTACCATAAATACTGTTACTGTGAGCAGCACAACCACCTGAACCCAGCACAGTGTACCATAAATACTGTTACTGTGAGCAGCACAACCACCTGAACCCAGCACAGTGTACCATAAATACTGTTACTGCGAGCAGCACAACCACCTGAACCCAGCACAGTGTACCATAAATACTGTTACTGTGAGCAGCACAACCACCTGAACCCAGCACAGTGTACCATAAATACTGTTACTGTGAGCAGCACAACCACCTGAACCCAGCACAGTGTACCATAAATACTGTTACTGTGGGCAGCACAACCACCTGAACCCAGCACAGTGTATCATAAATACTGTTACTGTGAGCAGCACAACCACCTGAACCCAGCACAGTGTAGCATAAATACTGTTACTGTGAGCAGCACAACCAGACACCAATATTGACATGCATCTACTGCACCACTCTGAGTGGAGTTGGTTATGGCACCATCATGGCTAGTATGTTCATACCACATACTTTTTGAAATGTTGCGGCTTCATTGTATTTCCATAACTGACAGCATCAGATCGAAATAAAATGCTTGAAATCTTTTTCTGTAGACAAGCATAAATGTTGGCTTTAGGCTCCCAAATCAATCAAGACGCAGTTCTGATTTCATTCTATTGATTCACACAATAAAGGGCTAAGGATATGCCAGGCAAGGTCATATAATTGATTCAAAACAGGATATGAGGTGCTCATACATCATCATTCCCATCTTGACAGCAGAAAGGGAAAGACAAACAGAAAAGGTTCAGATCAGTGAGCTCCCTGTATTCCTCCCGTGCATGACCTTCAAGCATTCCTTAGGCATTAAACACTGTTCCCCATGGCATTCCTGAGTGACATGGAGCTTTATCCAATCTGAGTGAGAAGTGGAAAGTTTGCCCTGAAATCTCTCCATACCTCCAGGTATCCCAAGATGCAGTAGTTCTGAGGCCCTGCGAGTCCACAGGTGGAGGTGGCCGAGAGCTGAGCGGCACGGCCCAGCATCAAGTCGCCCAGCTGCGGGTGACAGGAGTTGTCATCACACTCATCCTCCTGACCGAGCAGAGGGGTGGCCAAACCTGAACACAAGCAACAGAGACGAGAAACATGGCTGCCATAGAAAGGAAATACTGTATTTACAGCATTAGTCATACTCTCCAGAGTAGGTACAATACAAAGTACCAGGAAAGAGCCAATAACATTTTACTTCATTACTCTTTATCCCAGTTTAAAGATAACTGGGATAAGTAAACAAATATTTCAGACAGACCCCTCTCGTGTTATAATGATGCCTTATGACAAGGCATTAGATTTTCAGAAGAACCACAAATGACCAAATCTCACCCACTCTGTTATCAGAGACAAAGTATCAATTACACAAACATCATGGCAGCCCATAATCTGTCAGACTGTCAAGACAGAAATAATCTAACAGGATAATTAGAACCTTGTAAAAAAATAATACTGCTAAAATATTTGAGACATCTGACAACTACGCACAAACAAACAGTAACAAATGAACAATAAACTAGTGGCAGCAGATTCAAGATCTACTCCAGCAAGTAAGTGCATGTCCTCACTGTCAGGGCAGTGAGGATGAGAGGTAATGTCAGAGACGCTCTCGTAACAGCCAAAACCCAAATACAAATCCTTCTACAGATTATTAAACATACAGGAAATCTGTCCTTTTCCAAACTATGTTCATATTACAGTGAAGTGCATGGAATGACTTACACGTGAGCAGGAACAGTAAGGAGCCCAGGGGAATCATAGTGGAGCTACACAATGAACACAAGTAGGGAAAGAGGTGAGGCAAAATAAATCATATTGCTTCCACAAGCATACAACATCATAAACCAAAGACTGGTTTCCATAGCAATAATAACTTCTGATTCTTGTCTTCCTCATCAATATCATCTTCATCCTCATTGTTGCCATCTGTAGATTGAGTACAGTAGTTCTATTGTCACCAAAACTCAACTCAAATGAATGAATTCAGCTTTGACCCACATACATAATTCCATCAGAAGATTCTGGCTGGTCTTTAATATGTACATATGTAATGTGCTTTACATCGCTGCATTATCACCTTCACAAAACTAGGTGCCTGAACATTCACTTTGTCACTAAGAACACACTTTTCATTTAACTTTCATTCTTCAGCACAGATCTCTCAAGAGAACAATCTTGGACACTTTTTACACTGACATTAATCAACCCAGACAGGAAGACACACAGTCATTATCACTGCACACTATACATGTGCATTAATATGTTTCACAAATACAAATATCTATAAAACACCAGGACAACAGGATGGTCATCTGACAAACAAACCAAAATAATGCAAGTGTATAACTGACAGATACATTAATGTCATACGTCCAGGTAAGAATACTTCCACAACTCCCACAACTTCCCCTGATTTCATGATATCCAAAGTAGAGTAAGTGTGAAAAGACTTGTTCCTCACATGGGAGAGAGAAAGCTGTAACCTGAACTCAGACTACACAACCTATTTGCATTGTGCCCTACAGAGCAAAACATAATAGTCAGGGGAGTTCCTGAAACAGTCAACGCAGAATGTAAAGCACACAATGCTCCTGAGGCCCAAGGCAACCTTCACATTAAACAATTGCATACGTTATCAGCTCAACAGTTTCATTTTTGCACCACAAAAAAAACCTCAGCATGTGGAACATAACATGAAATAACTTCCATGTCACCAAAGGCATTGAAGTCTCAGAAACAACGTACATGGTTGATAGCAAAGCCATACAGTACGTTTGTCGGTACTAGCTGTCTTCACCAAACCACCACTGATTTAACTCACTGATCCAACACCCAGAGAGCAACCGCCACCTCTATCAGCACATCCCATCTTTTTGAGATGGAAACAGCTCATTAGCACACGCCAAATAAATGACATCAACATCTCAAAGACCGTTGTCAGCCATCTGTGAGGGAAAACATGAAGCTCAAAACGATACTTACAGTCAGAGCGGAGTGAAAGTTGTGACTTGAGGAGGTCCTGTGTTCGAGTAGGATCTCTCCAGAGTGGCAGCTCTCGCCCACCCCTGCCCCCCACAGCCCTGTGCAATAATGCTGCTGAGAGCCTCAGCGTGTAAAGACACACCTGAGCACCAGAGTGTGAGGGAAAAGCGCTGCCCTGGGGGGGTTGGAAAATGAGGATTAGGTTTCACGCAGGACTGATTTATGCTTGTCATGCCACGCTGAAAGCGGTATGGATGAAGGCACCAGAATATTCGCTTGCGGACAGGTACGCCTTTCCTTAGAAATGTGCCCCAGGTAACTGAGATGCTCAATATTCGTACATCACATACACACAAGGAACAAATACTTGCAGCATGCATCCTTCTTCACCACCATTTCATTGGGACTGCATTGCTGGAGTTTATTATGTGCCATTCTGGAACTTGCTTTGCACTCTGATCAGGCAGATAACAGATTACTATGACAAATCATTTGCCTGCATTTCAACATTCAACATCTTTAGCTAAATGCATTAACTAATCATTAGTTCATACGTGAGGATATATAACAAACTTTATTCATCACTGTTTTGACTAGAAACTGCAACACCTCATCTTCTATCTGAACAGTTGTGTATATTAACACATTGAGAGGTCAACATCAATTTCAGAATCTATGCAGAGGTCTTGGGGAAATGGTTGTTAGGTGCCTCTCGAGTAAAACCTCTCAGACTGAATACATCATAAATCAGTACTAGTAAAAGTGAAGAGTGAATTGTGGTGGGTAAACTTATATCATTTCATGTTTGAACAAGTTGAGACATCATCCGTTAAATACTCAAACGAGCCATATATGTAAATTCTATTTTCACCTTGATTACATTAGGATATGGGATAGCAACTCATACTTGGGCCAGACCACTTGCTATTGTACTACATGATGCCACATATTATACTGGTAATTTATATTTCTTTATACTCTGTTATATTGTGGTAAATTCCCAACACACATGCGGAATGCCTTGCTTGAGGGCAAACACCATTATGTGGAAGATGAGGAAGTGCTGATGTTTTGTTCACACATTTCTCCCACAGTCTGGGATGTTTGGGTTCACGGCAGTTTCTCTAGAATATTTGTTGATTATAGGTGAAACAAAAACAATGTATTACGTGAGAAAAGTGCTTTACATTTAATGCAAATGCGCGCGTGCGCACACACACACACGCACACTCGCGCACACACACACACACACACACTTTGTGGTGATCAAGTTACATTATTGCTGTTGAAAATGATTGGTTACATTTAGCTGAAATCTAACAATTTATTGCAAAATTGATGAGAAACGAAGGTAATTCTTTTTTTTTTTATTAAAAAAGAACAACCTAAAAAACCAATGGTGATACAGGAAAAGATAGAATCCTACCCATTTGAAAGACTGTTTCAATCTTGTAGTGTTACATTTTCTAATTCTTCACATCATTGTTGACAGAGTAAGTGTAGCCAGGACACTGACAAAGTTACTAAGTGGACACTTTTGTCCTCGTCAAATGAAGTAGGCTTACCCTTCAAAGGGTCTACCTGAATGAGATTTCCAGTATTTCTAATACACTGTATTCTAAACTAAGCAGTGACTGACTAGGCCACACAAATCTATAATTCTGTTTTTTTATTTATGCAGCGTCTGATTTGGTCCCATTGAATTCCAAATCACACATTTAAATTCTTAAAATCATTATGGCTGGTGGTTATCTATTTTTGAAAGTTTCTAAAAGGCATGTGATATGGGAATGGTGAAGCACATATCAAACATAAATCAACAAAACCCTTGATGGCTTATCAAAGCCCAAATAATATACAACAAATTACTAACTGTTACACAATTTAATTATTACCTCCGTCTGTCTGTCTGTCTGTCTGTCTGTCTGTTAGCAAGATAACTCAAAAAGTAATCGATGGATTTCGATGAAATTGGGAAGGTCAGAAATGATCCAAGGAAGAAACGATTAAATTTTGGGAGTGATCCATAACACCGCCGGGATTCCCGAGCCGTTTATGTTTTTCGCTTAGTGGTGTAATGGCATGGTATGGCCACGTGGTGGCGATCTGAATAGTTTAGGTTCAAATGTATGACAACCTAGGAAGAACAATACAGGCGGAGGTCTGCGCTCTCTGAGTGCTTTTCTAGTTTGTCATTGGTTTGCTTTGAAGAGCAATTATTTGATTGTAAACTACTCTAAACTACTCTAAACTAGGAAAGCACTCCGAGAGTGCAGACCTCCGCCAAGCAAAAAACATAACCGCCTCCTGGATCCAGACGGTGATCCGGATCACTCCCAGACCTTTCCTGAAAATGTCCGAATAGAAGACATCATAAAATGACTTCCACCCTCATGAAAGGAACGAGCCTAGTACTACCAATAAACACATGGGTTTGTGCAAAACATACTGTACAATCAGAGGTTCAAGTGCTGTATCACTGAGCTTTGGAATTTCATAAGAAGCATCAGTTATTTAAAAACGATATTGATAAACTGTTGATTGCCAAAGCCTTATACTGATTTGGCATTATTGTCTCATTGTTGATGTTCCTCATTACCACAAACACTGATTTCCACCCTTTCCCTTTCTGAAAGTGCTAGCCTGCCAGTCATCTGTGTGTGGAGCCATAAAGATGTTCCTCCAGAAAGGCCAAGGTCTTTTGCCAGCCGTCCTCCTGTGCCTTAGAGTGAGGCACCGTCTGCCCCCCCCACAAAACAACGACTGAAACACAAACCCAGAGATGCCCATCATAATCTATTTTCAGTTACCCACAACACACTCTTTACTGAGTTATTCAAAAGCTGAACACAACATGAATCTGACTTTCACATAATGCTTTTGCAGTGGACTAGTTTCTGCAGCATACTATTATGATTGTATATGGTCATCATGTGAAGCACTAATAAACACACGTCATTCTCACTTAGCCACTAGCCAGCTTTCACTAAATCGCATAAATGTGTGGAACATTTGAGATGATACTCTTCACAGTTTATTGGAATGGTTACACAGGCCTTACCCTTTGTCCTGGACTGAGCCACCATGAAGTTGCTGCCCCGGACATGTGGACTGTAAGGGGGCTCAATCAGGTGGCCGGTGCCAGGGTAGGATGCTATAGTGAGGAGGTGGCTGTTTCCAGATCTCTCCATCATCTGCTTCATCTAGATACACACACACAAGATAGATACAAAAAACAATAAAGAAAAGTAGAGGCATCCAGTTACACTTTGAGTGTGCATTACAATTACTTTTGATGTCATTCTTGCCTACAAGCATAGATATAGTTATCTATATTTTGACAATATATATCTATGGCCTACAAGAACAATTCCATCTTATTAGGATTTCCTATTGGATGAGGAATACATAAAGAACGAAACATACGTCCTCTGCAGACTCTAAGGCTGGCCAGTTCTGGTCATCTTCTCCCACTAGTAGTAAAACAGGACACTGAATTCGACCCACCTGTGAGAATGGATGACAATAACAGCTTCACCAGTGTATAGAAATATCAATGCCTATCACAACCCTTCAAGTAAGGCTTGCACTGCTTTGTATGGGGGGGTCTTATGTACAGTATTTACACCTACATTGTATGTATGCATTGCAATGTGTATAGGGCGTCTGTAAATCCCACTATAACCTTATTGTCAGTGGGGGGATAACAACTGCATGTACAGTAAGGAAAAGATGGTCCATTATGATTTTGTGTGTGAAGACAATTAATGTCTCCATGAAGACTTTCGACCATTTTGACCTGATTTGATAGATTGTGATGAAACTCACATCAACTTTCTTGGAAGGGTCATCTGGAATGGGCAAAAGCAAGTCGCGCCATATGACCCTGTTCTCCTCGTCATAGCGAGTGTTGCGGACATTTCTACAGAGAGATTTAGGAAACAAGCGAAACTAAGAGTGGATTTCATAATGTATAGTGATGAGTGGGTTTAGATGGGAACACCTACTTCTTGATCTCTGCAAACACATCTGAAAGAGACCCATTGACAGGCATGACGTGGCTTCCACTCACACACACCAAACACTTTGGCTGAGAGAGATGCAGAGGGAAAGTGAATAACATTACTATCAAGTTCCGTTAATGTACCCAATGAGGACAAATGAAATGGGTCTCTGTTTTTTTACACCAAAAAGCGGTACAATATCAGGCATTCTGGGCATGCATGTGTATTAGCAGATATGCAATTCTGGTGTCACTCATAAGTCTGTATATCATCAAAATGAGTCTGATGCCATTATTTTAAGGCAAAACATATCTGATATGTGTAATTTCAAAACTCAATCCACAAGCATGCATCTCAATGTACAAGCATGCAGTACTGGTATGTATGAACCTTTGGTGTTGTGTACCTTTATGACTGGGGAATAAACTGCCATGCCAAGAGCAACGGAGGTGCCAAAGGACAAGCCCAACATTGCAATCCTGTCGGCACACACCTGAGGGTGCTCCTGTAACATACTGTATGCTGCCTGAAACATTCAAACAGAAAAATAAATAATGACTTCCTGCTTAAACACCGAATTGACAGTTTAATTTATCTCACTGTTCAGTACATTTCTCAATCTCCAACCTTGCCATCATCAACCTGAACATTAACACAATTATGGCTCAACGGCAGTTTGGTGGAGTTTATTGGAATTTGGACCTGGGAGAGTTTTTTTGCACAAGCAGGGAATTATTATGCAACAAAATACCAAGAGCAAGGTCATTGACCGGTATAACACTGTACAACTGTAAATGAAGGGTAATCTGTTTTACAGCCTGACCTACATATTACTTTTCAATATTTCTGATGGGGGATATGCATTTCAAAATCATAGCATCAAAGTATTAAAGTATCATATCATCTGATTAAGAACTATAATAACATGGCGGTGTGTTCTAAAATGCATCTGAGAAATGACAGCAACTCTATTACCTCAAAGTAGTCGTTGCCCACGTGCTGTGTGTCAGAGGTCTTAGGGGTCAAATAGTCCAGCGCTAAAGACACATAGCCATGTGATGCCAGCAGAGCAGAGCGGTACTCTACCAAGCCTCCACCACCTCCCCATAGGTCCAGCAGAGCAGGGAAAGGTCCAGGCCCTAAAAATTAATTTTATTCTGCATTTTCAGTTGCTCTCTCATGTCAAACAATTCATAATGAAAACTTGGCTTCAGGTTATTTCCATATTATTTATATTATTATTTAAAGTACAGTAATTGGCCAAATGCCTAACATGTGAGAATCCAGATGAACATTTGGCAAATTTGTTCAAATTTGAACTATGGGCCAATCACTCCCATTTCCAATATTCCTAAAACCTGGACACCAATCACAACCATTGAGGCAGGTTTAAAACACTCGTTTGTTGAGATGTTTTTCTGCTATATCTCGTATCTCATATGCAGAGAGCAGATTTTCTGCATATGTCATCTACTTCATTGGTTTGATTGGTTTTAGGTCTATCAATCTATGCATCCAGAGGCATTTTAATCGGCATCTGTTGGTGACTCCCCTGGGAAAAGGGAGGTGAATGAACCTTGTCAAATGGCATAATGGTATTCCTTTTCCTCCTTGATTCTATCTTATCTATGTTTTAATTCACCTGGAGGATGCTCTGTGTTGACAAAGGACTTTGACACTTCAAAATAAAGAGACTGAAAAACAGGACAATCCTATGAATAGATTAACTGCAACGGAGACTCAATGTTTTGACTAAATGGCTTTAGCTGTGTATAAGCAAATGATGGAAAATTGTTAAATGAGTTCTAATTCCGACCTTCACCTCACCTGGAGGTAAGAACAGAGTCCCAGTGATCCCGTTCTCGGTGATGCTAACCTTCTGAACACCAGGAGCCATGTACCAGCGTTCAGCCACAGCACAGGCCAGAGCCTTGGTGTCTTTAAAACCGTCATGCATGTGATCTCGATAGACTGTAAGATGGACAACCAGTGGAGTGTGCACGTCCTTCTTCCGCAACCTGACAGAGGTTAACAGAACAACTTACGACACAATGTCAATTGGGTCATTCCGTGTCAAATCACCCAATTTCAGCTACATTTGGAAAGTGACCCTCTCCAAAAAAATCTGAAATAAATCACAGGTGTTTGTAGACTAAACCTATGCATAAATCTTAAATAGTATATCTGGATCACTAATGGTTTAAAAACTACAGCCCTTTGAAGCTTCAAGTCATTTTAAGCATTGTGGTGAACAATCCTTTTTGGTCAACTTGCAACGTTATTGGTTCTTTTGGTATTTCACACACATCAGTGAAACTATGTGAATGGAAGCACATTTTCCTGTTGAATTAAGATATCTAATCAGATGAGATGTGTCTTGTGTAATTTCCCCTCTGCAAAGCTCTGAAAATGGCTATAAATTCATTATGTGAAAAGACATCATCACTTTTGAAGGCTTCTCATTCGAAAGGTATGTGCCACAAATTTCATCAGGTTTTTTTCCCACTCATATATGGACTATAAGGTCATGTCCATGCATCAACTTTGGTTGTAATCGTTGTCATATTGTCAGAGCATTTTGTTTTAATTGGGCTTGATTTTCAAAAAGCCCATTTTCGTTCTATCATTTCACCATGTGGACAGTTAACAGGATTTTTTTTAATTTTACCATATCGCATTCTGTATGTGAGGATCATCTGTCCAAAATTTGGGCTTGTTGCTGAGTTTCTTTATTGGAGATATGATTTTTGGAAAATATTCTCTACAAATCCACTGAACTTGCATTGGATCTGCAGTACCACTTTGCACCACATGGGGTGCTCTTTTAATACAATGGAAGTCAATGGAAGAGTAAGAGAGTCACTTGTTTGCTGCACATATCCAATCTAAACAACATTTTATGGTTCATAGTTGAATTTCTCCAAGTAATTATTGCAACATGAACAACATACTACTCATAAATAAATCTTATTTAGAGAAAATGAGCGGATCAAGCAAATTATACACACATAAGACTGACTGGTCATCATACATGCAGCAAGAGGATTTAGCATAATTGCCATCTTTGGCAGATATAGATAAAGAATGATGGGGCGGCAACAATAGGATAGCATATCCAGTGTTAGTTAGATTAGTGGGAATGAGCTTCCTCGAGAGTTGAGGAGAGAGGTTGAGAAGAGGCCTATATGCTTGGTATGCAGTCCTCTGTGAGAGACAAAGAGCATCAAGGTGGATCAGTGGTTTGTCTCCATGTTATCTGGGAAAGAAGTGGGAAAATGAATGTCATGAAGGAACATTAAAAAGGGGGAGTTTCTAAAATTCAGTGCATTGCCGGATGCAGAAAAAAGTATTCAGTTGAGATCAAGTATTTTAAAAAGTCTTGGATCCAGGCAATAGCGTTTTGAGCCCTCATACCTTTTGATGAATACTTTTATGTGATGGAAACATGCATGGTCATCTTCATCAAGTGAAATACCTGCTCTAAACTGCATCTGACGCTTTTTCTGCATCTGACAATGCACTGAATTCTAGAAACCCCTTTTTAATTGAATATGTTCATGACTTTCATTTTCCAACTTCTATGGTGGTGTAGAAAACTGTTACAAAGATGGCAAGCTAAATCCTCTTGCTGCATGTATGATCAGTCAGTCTTACGTACACTTACGTGTATATTTAGCTTGATCAGTTTATTTAGCTAAATAAGATTTATTTATGAGTAGTATGTTGTTCATGTTGCAATCATTACTTGGAGCAATTCAACTATGAACCATAAAATGTGTGTTTAGATTGGATATGTGCAGCAAACAAGTGAATCTCTTACTCTTCCATTGACTTCCATTGTATTAAAAGAGCACCCCATGTGGTGCAAAGTGGTACTGCAGATCCAATGCAAGTTCAGTGGATTTATAGAGAATATTTTCCAAAAATCATATCTCCAATAAAGAAACTCAGCAACAAGCCCAAATTTTGAACAGATGATCCTCACATACAGAATGTGATATGGTAAAATAAAAAGAAATCCTGTTAACTGTCCACATGGTGAAATGATAGGACGAAAATGGGCTTTTTGAAAATCAAGCCCAATTAAAACAAAATGCTCAGACAATATGACAAAGATTACAACCAAAGTTGATGCATGGACATGACCTTATAGTCCATATATGAGTGGGAAAAAAACCTGATGAGATTTGTGGCACATACCTTTCGAATGAGAAGCCTTCAAAAGTGATGATGTCTTTTCACATAATGAATTTATAGCCATTTTCAGAGCTTTGCAGAGGGGAAATTACACAAGACACGTCTCATCTGATTATATTTCTTAATTCAACAGGAAAATGTGCTTCCATTCACATAGTTTCACTGATGTGTGTGAAATACCAAAAGAACCAATAACGTTGCAAGTTGACCAAAAAGGATTGTTCACCACAATGCTTAAAATGACTTGAAGCTTCAAAGGGCTGTAGATTTTAAACCGTTAGTGATCCAGGTATACTATTTCAGATTTGTGCATAGGTCTAGTCTACAAACACCTGTGATTTATTTCAGATTTTTTCGGAGAGGGTCACTTTCCGGCACTGGGTGATTTGACACGGAATGACCCAATTGCTGAGCTTATGGAATCAAAAATACAGAAACAATGTTTTACTTCACCTGAGACCTGGTCTACTCCCAGGGATTGGTTTCATGCTCCACAAAAGACCCATAGGCTCAACACCATCATAGGACCCTCCGATACTGGCATCCTTAGCAACTAAGAACCCACAGTACAAGACAATACACAACACGACACTTGAAAAGGCTTCTTGACTGTGAATTACTTCCTACAATGAGAACCATGAAAAAGATCATTTAGGCCTACCATTAACAGATCCCTTGTCATCACTGATATAATGACCAAACGCCTCCCAAAAGTCATCATCTTCAGTGTGAATTAGAGCATGTATAGTGACTGCCAGTCCAGGAGCCAAGTGCTGAACAAGTACTACAAAGTTTTCATCAACCTTACTACGGCCTGGATGAACGGAAATCAAGGGGCAAGGTTCTTTCCCTGACATCTTGCGCTGACACACTCGTTGCTGTCATACAAATGACCTAGCCTACATTTGTGCTGAGGCCAAACTTGCTGTTTTATAAGGACTTTGTACTTAACACTTCTTCAGACAGCGGGTATAACTAACAACTGTTGACCCACCTATTTCTTTACAGCTGTAGCCCGTTGTCAAAATAAAAGTCAAAAGTGTTAACGATAGACTACGTGCATGTGTAGCCTAGGCTATGAACTATATTAGCTTTTTTGAGGGGGGGTATTTCAAACAGCAGGCTACATGCCTTGTATTTGATGACAGGTGATTTGCTATCCCCTTGGTCTCACATCACCAGTGAACTTCATTGTTAAAAGACATGAAAACATAGGCCTAGCCTGATTGTTTTTGACGAGCGCTATGTGTGCAATTTGATTGTTCACTCTTTGGTGTATTGTCTTGTTACAGTTCTTTTTTATGTTGAGTTATGTTAATTTGTTTTTACCTTTTTACCTAATTTTCTTCTTACCTTTTTGCTGTAAAACCAGTCCAGAACAGAGTAGGCCTGCAGCATATCATGTTCTTGTGCTTCTAACAAATGTAGCAGCTAGCTAGCCTATCTAAACTTTCGATTCAACCTATTTTTTTACAGTCTATGGATGCAACACTGTCCACATAGCAGCTAGCTAATCTATTGTAAAAGTCCAGCCTCACAAGCAAGCATATCCAAGTGTTGACATTTTGAACAGTTTCAGATGCAGCTTGATTACTGACTGATAAATCTTGTAGGTTTGCAAAATCCATTTCTAACTAAAACATTGCTCTCTTCCCTAGGCTATGTTAGTGGTAACGTTACAGAGGGCGATATTGAGATAAACCTTTACTGTGGTATAATATAATATTTCTGACCCGGAAATCTAACCAAAGCACGATTCAGGTCACCTGATCAACACAGCCGCATTGTGTTGTTTTGAGGAAAAATTGCTAGCTAGCGAGTCAGCCTGCCTGCTAGCAGAAGCTGCTGCTAATAGTATTATTTCACAGAGAATACCGCCGTTAATTGTTTGTTTTGATGAAAAAGCAAAGTTCAGATACGGGATTTAATTAGAATCTGAAAGGTTGTCTTGGATACTCCATTGTATCCTTCAAATTTTTGCCTCAAAGCACGAGCGGCTCCCGTTGGATGCGACGATTCAGAAGGAAATCACTGCTGTTTCGGAGGCCTTAGCTACATTAGAGTAGCTAGCTTAGCCTGCTTCAGCCATTCGAGCGGAAGGTCTCGAAGTACTAAGGTGCGGATATTTTGTTTAACGTTGGATATATTCTTAAATGTATCGATTGCTGTTTTAATGGGATGCTACGAGCAGTACGTGCATTATACTTGACATATTGAAACAGTATTGTGTTTGTAACTGGGGTTATAGCTGGCATCTGGTCAGTTAGCAACGGCTATGCGGAATCTACTTCTCCATCGACAGCTAGCCTAACGTTATCGCTAGCTGAGATGGACATGTAACCTAAACCTAACGTTAGTGTGTCTTGGACCCATTTGACGCCATGTTGCTGTTTCTAACTTAATTCAACATTCAACACCCTGTCGTTAAATATATTGTGTTACATTGCGGGATAGACCATTTTCCAAGCATTTACGAAAATGTTCAACTAGACGGATGGTCGATTGTTGTCAATCAATATTTACGTTAACAAATTTGACGTTAATGTTAGCGTTAACAGTTGCTGGTTGTGATTTAGAGCACGGAAGTGCATTATATATGTTAAGTGTGTGGACTGTCAAATTGCTGGTTTGATGAAGTTACATCGTCGGGCAACTGTAACGTAGCGCAAACTGCGACCCTTCCGATAGCTGTTTGTTACTTTGCTCTCAAGCGATAATTAGCGGTAGCCAACGGCAACCATGTTAGCTAGCTATCGATAGGATAGCTAGCTGGGTCGTCTGCTAGCTTCTGACTTCTGAAACTCCTGCTTTAGGACAGACACCGAGGTTAACCACGCCCCATTGCAGGGTTTAAACACGCCCTTGTTGACCGATTTTCATGTAGCAACTTGAAGCCTTTGTAATGTTGCTTCTTCTTAAACCATATTTAACCATTGCTGCATATTGCTGCTTTTAACACTGTGTTTGTGCCTTCCATTTACGTCGTGTTTTGATTAAGAACTCTGTTGCAGTCAACTGTTGTTCTATGCCATAGAAATATGTTTCGTTCCTAACGCATCATCTCATATGCCTGCCTGTACGACAAAATAAAGAGAATATTCACTGAAACTGCTATGCAACACAATCAAGAAGAAACGTGCATGTTCCATGTGAGTTGACTTCCCCTTTTATGCTGTAGGCTCTACCAGTGTCTAGTGAAAAACACTAGACTGAAGTAGGTTTCATTTATGGTCTTTCCTCAGTATTGTCACTTGTACCATAATGTGGAAATACGTTTGCTGTTGTGGTTCAAAAGCTAATTTCAAAATTATCATTCTAATACAACCTACATTTTCTTGGTCTCCTTATCATTGTAGATATCTCAGGTGCTAAAAATGAAGAAGAAGACTCGACACCATAGAATTTCTCCGCAGAGGCCATCATCACCCATCAAACCATCTCGCAATCGGGAAACTCTGACGTATGCACAGGCCCAACGCATGGTGGACCTGGAGGTTGATGGCAGAGTGCACAGGATCAGCATCTATGACAAGCTTGACGTGATTAATGACGACGACCCTGTAGCGCAAGAGATCAACGAGTGTAACAGCAACAAGGAGAACAGTGAGAAGCCACAGCAGGTCTTGGTGCGCTCTGCACGCCTTAAAATCAACCAAGAGAAAAAGACTGCTGCCTTGACCAGTGCACAGGGTGCAACTGTGCAGGGGAATGCTTTGCCTGAACCCAAGATTCGCACTGTGGAATACAATCTCCCACTGGTTCCCCGGAGGCCATCCAACTACTACACCTATGAGGAGAAGACCTCAGAAGAGCTGGATGAGGAGGTTGAGTATGACATGGATGAGGAGGACTATGCCTGGTTAGAGCTGGTAAATGAAAAGAGGAGAGGTGAGGGCTTCAGCCCAGTCTCCCAAAATGTCTTTGAGTTCCTCATGGACCGCTTTGAGAAGGAGTCCTTCTTTGAGACCCAGGGAAAAGTTGATCCTCAGTCACTGATCGATGAGGATGCCGTTTGCTGCATTTGCATGGATGGTGAATGTCAAAACAGCAATGTTATTCTCTTCTGTGACATGTGCAATTTGGCAGTACACCAAGAATGCTATGGCGTGCCCTATATTCCTGAGGGCCAGTGGCTTTGCCGTCATTGTATGCAGTCACCCTCCCAGCCCGGTGAGTGTGTCTTCTGCCCCAACAAAGGTGGTGCCCTCAAGAAGACGGATGATGACCGCTGGGGTCACGTGGTGTGTGCTCTGTGGTTGCCCGAGGTTGGGTTCACCAACACGGTCTTCATCGAGCCCATTGATGGCGTGGCCAACATCCCACCAGCCCGCTGGAAGCTGACGTGCTATCTCTGCAAAGAGAAGAGCGTGGGAGCTTGTATTCAGTGTCACAGAGCCAACTGCTACACTGCCTTCCATGTGAGCTGCGCCCAGAAGGCCGGCCTCTACATGAAAATGGAGCTGGTTAAAGAGGAGACCAAGGAGGGCTCCTCCGCTTTCACGGTGAAGAAGACGGCGTTCTGTGGAACACACACACCCAATGGTTGCACCAGGAGGCCGCTTGGCATTTATGATGAGGCGTCGTCCAAAAACGACCTGAAGGACGATCTTAAAGGTACAAGGAAATTGAAACGCGTGCAAAAGAAGATCAAGAAAACTGTGCCTGAACCTGCTGCAGTTGTCCCATCTGTTTCTGTGCCTAGTCTAACTCAAACAAGGTAACTTTTTCTTTGCTATTATTATTATTTGCTTTACTATACATTAGGCAGATTTATGCTCATTGAGGTGTTCGTTTTGGCTTCTAATAAGTATTATGGTTTGTGTTCTTTACCCGTCTACAAAAATAATTATTTAGTTGCATGGTTTATTCTCTCCAGTTTTGAAAGTAAAATGCAGGTGGAATATTGCTCGTTCGTATTCTGTGATTCACCGGACATGTCTCGTTTCCTTTTCTTTCAGCTTCAGCACAATCTTAAATCAAGTTTCAGTGCAGAGGAAGAGGCTGTTTGTGGAGCGTGTGCTCAGTTACTGGATGCTGAAGAGACAAGCGAGGAATGGTGTGCCTCTTATTAGACGGCTCCACACAACCATACTGCCTGAGAAACCCCCCGAGCCAGTGAGTTCCATTCATTTTGGGTGTTCTGACATCACACGTGGTCTTCTGATGGTACACAGTTTGTTTTGTAGCAGGCTCTTGACTCCTCCTGTTCTTCCAGCAGGAGCACGAGGAGAAGGATTGCCACAGCCGGAAAGAGCAGTTGAAGGAATGGCACCGCTTGCGCCATGACCTGGAGCGTGCTCGCTTACTGCTGGAGCTGATCCGCAAGAGGGAAAAACTCAAGAGAGAGGAGGTAGCTATGCACACCTTAAGGGAGCAATGGCATTTTAGTGTGACCAAAAGAGAGGCAGCAAGAGGTGTCATGATAATATCATGGAGTTTTTATTCAAAAAGGTTCAGAACCACATATGAAGTTAGAGTAAATATTTTACCTCACTTTGCCATAGGCCTTGAAGGGCTAAGTGCTGTCCATACGTCATTTAGTTGGATGTTACTTAAGATGGCAGACAGAGTGCGTAATTTTCAGTTGTATATGACAGTGTATCTGATTTGTACCTGCCCTTCGTATATTTTTACTGGCCCAGAAAAGTCAGTTTCATGAAACAGATCATTTATTACATTGTAATGAATCTTTCTTACTTAGCCCCATGTACTTAGCTTCAACCACTTAGAAACATAGGTGAACTGAACAGGCTTGTGACTGTGGCAGAAAGCTGAGAATGGCCTAAACGGGCCAGTGGCTTGCCAAACCAAATACTCTTTCACTTGTCAAGACCAGTGCTTCAGTTGAACCTTGGATTCAATTGCTGTGCTCACACTACAAGACAGTGGACGAAAATGACTGACATACTAGAAAATTGATTGTGATATCTTCTAATTGGATATCGTGAACCTGCTCAAGCTACATAACCGATCAAACAGGAATTTGGTCAGATCAAAAAGTGTACAGTAGGTGATGGAACTGATTCAGGGCTTTAACCGCATCAAAGTTGCACACAAATGTGTCTGCTTGGCATTACACCTACACCAGCAGTGATGCTGCATGTTCTGCTCTGTGAGGGCTGTTGTAATCACTGTGTCTTGTGTCCATGATGTGTAGATGAAGCTACAGCAGTCTGTGCTGGAGATGCAGCTCACTCCATTCACCATTCTGCTGAGAGCTGCTCTGGAACAGCTCAAAGAGAAGGACCAGACGAGGATCTTTGCTCAGCCTGTCAGTGTTAAAGAGGTAAGTCCTTACACTAACACATGTGTTCTCTCTTGTTCATTTTGCACAATGACATTGTAGTCCCCCACCACCACCATCTCTCCACCACTACCACCTTCCATAATATTTCACCAAATCTCAACAATGAACTCCTTGAAACTGATGGATATTTTTAGTTTTTCTCAATCCAGTTGAAAATGCTTTCTCAGAATCAATGGGTGTACTCTCCCAACTGGAGTAGTGTTATATGACTAAATTATACCAGAATCATTTTTGTAGTTGGTAATTAGGCAATTTAAAGAGGCTGATCACTAAATAAATGACACATTGAGAGTACCCGCTATCAAAACATCTCTGCTGTGTATGTTCAACTCTGCATGGCAGAATCATTGCCGTAAATAGGAGTGCTTTTAGGTTTGTGGTTAGCTTGCGTCCACCGTCGTCAGAGCTCTAGGTTTGAGCCCAGGGGGTGGTTGTGACCCAGATCGGATGTATAGAATGGAGGATTTAATGCAACACAGGTCACTGAGTTGACATGGCTGCACAAGCTCTGAAAGCAGCAGCCATGGCTTTTAGCTTTGTGGTGTGCTTGTCTTGCATGCTCAAGGACCCAGATATCTGCCCCATGGTGGCCCAGTTAGAGTGGAGCCCTAGCCCGTGTTGAGGGGCACAGGGTGAGTGTCATTTAGGCCAGTGGGGTGGTGCTGTGTAACCTCCACTCCCTGAGGCCATGTAGTCATGTGACCAACGGTCATGACTTCAGCCTCGTGGTTAGCATGCCTGTCTCCCACGTCTCGGGTTCAACTGCCAAAGGCAGAATAGTGAAATAGAGACTTCCTTTTTGGGTTTCAAGAGCTGTCAAACATGTCGACTTTTTGTGTCGTGTCTATGTATTAAGCTTAACAAGTAAGTACAATTAACAAGTAGCTTGGCGCTGTGCAGTGAGTGAGGTTCTGAGAAGGCAATGGAATGAGCAAATAAAGAAGTACTTCTGTAATAATTAAATTAATCAAGCAAAATTCAGAGTTGTCTGATGTGAATGAACTGAAAGAATGTATTTGTATTTGCTTTACCCTTAGGTTCCAGATTATTTGGATGTCATCAAACGCCCAATGGACTTCTCTACAATGAGGAAACGTATAGACGCTCATGGTTATAGAAACCTTGATGAGTTTGAAGAGGACTTCAACCTCATCATTGCTAACTGCATGAAATACAATGCCAAGGACACATTCTTCCACCGTGCTGCTCTACGTATGCGGGACCATGGCGGCGTGATCCTCAGGAAAGCCCGTCGAGATGCCGACAGGATTGGCTTTGACTTCCCCAGCGGATTGCATCTACCTGAGCCGCCCAAGCTGGAGCCAACGCCCACGTTCTCCTGGGACGACGGTAAGACATGCTCCAAATTCACTAAACGGAACAATTATAATTGACATTTTTGTGTCGTCCTGTCTCACGTTTTCTGCTCCTGCCCTTGTCAGTTGACCGCCTGTTGAATCCAGTGAGCCGCAAACACATGTCTCTGGAGGAGCAGCTGAAACAGCTACTGGACCACCTGGACCTGCTCAGCAGCATGAAGTCCAGCCCGTCACGAAACAAACGGCTCAAGCTGCTCAAGAAGACCATCAATGATGTTCGCAGTGAGATGAGCATGAGCAGCAAGTGTCCTCCCCCAGTCAACACAAAACCTGTGGAGCAGTTAAAGGAGCATCCTGCTGAACCAGTCCCACAGGAAAAGGGTGTGTCTACACACATTTATGCTTCACACTGTTGCAGTGTTCTGTGTTGAGCTTTATTGGTGAATATGATAATAATGTTCATACAGGAAGAATGTGTTTGTAGGTACACTCTATGGCACATTGTCAATTTAACAGAAAATAGTGCCTTAAAATATCCAGAATATTACAATTGACAACTAACGACTTTCTTTGGTTTGGTCATTTGTGTCCCTCTAGAAGACCAGTCTTTAGCTCTCAAATTGGAGTCACTTGACAGCTTACCTCAAATCGAGATCTCAGTGAGTGAACCAGAACCCCCAACAGTGAATCAAGTGGAGGCCACTCCTGATGAAATGACGAAGCCAGACACACTGGATGGAGCAGATACCTCAGTGCCCAGTGGGACCAGCCCAGACCTGCTGCTGCCCCCCAGCGATCTGAGTCTAGTTGCCACATCCACACTTGCTGAACCCTCCACTACTAACCGCCGGACTGCTGTCCTCTTCCGCAAATCTAAGAGTGTGAGCCCACAGAAGCCCCCCAAGAGCCCGATCCGAAGCCCTCAGCTGGGCACCACCACCTTCCTGTCTGTGGTCATCCCCAGGCTAGAGACCCTCCTCCAGCCCAGGAAGAGAACTCACAGTGCCAGTAGTGATGGTCTGGCTGACGACGAGGAGTCCCCCATCAAACGCTTGGACACGGGTAAGTCATCCCATCTTACAAAATGGCATATTCTGTTTTCTTACTAAAAACGAACTAATCAAAGTGATTTGATCACTTTTGAGCCATAAAAGCTGCTATTCACTCACACAGCCCAAGTGTGTTGGAACACATGTTAATGTATTGCTGTGATCTCTCTTTCTTGTAGGTCTTTATAATGGCTTTGTCATCAAGCAGGAGCTGGGGGTCACAAGGTCACTGGAGCCTCGTCGACGCTGTGTCTCGGAGTCCAGCATATCGTCCAATAGCAGCGCACACAGCACAGCAAGGTAGTGGCAGCTAGTTGTCTGAATGGAATAACAGTGACTGGAAGAGAGGAGTGCATGACCACCTTTTTCAGGCTTAGCTAGAATATATATACTGTAACATGTAGCAACTCCACTACATTGCTGCACTCAACAACTCAACCCTGTGTCCCACCCTGACCTTAAGTAGAGGTACGAGTACTGTCGGTACGGTAACAGACGAAAGCAATCAGTTTTACCTAGCTGTAGTGTGCGCTCTAGCTGCATGGCTGTGTTAGCTGCTGGCTGTAGCAACTCGAGCTAGGTAAAAACCGATTGTTGTCGTTTGTTTCGTATCAACAGTACTCAGTGACCGAGAGAGACAGAGACTCAGATTTTTCCTTTAACTGTGTGTGTGTGTGTGTGTGTGTGTGTGTGTGTGTGTGTGTGTGTGTGTGTGTGTGTGTGTGTGTGTGTGTGTGTGTGTGTGTGTGTGTGTGTGTGTGTGTGTGTGTGTGTGTGTGTGTGTGTGTGTGTGTGTGTGTGTGTGTGTGTGCGCGTGCGCGTGCGCGCGCGTGTGTGTGTGCCTGAAGACTCTAGATGTTGGTTCCATGTCCAGTACTAAAAGCTGCTTGCTTTTCCCCATCATGCCTGCACAGCACCAACAGTGCACCCAAGAGTGGACGAGAGAAGCCAGCTTTAGCGCGGAGAAACACTGTTGACGATAAAAAAGAATTAATTTCCTCCACGGAAACTGACACCAAAGCTAATGTTTCAGTAGGTGAGTATCCCACACAGCTTGAATATACAGCAGTTTACTACTCCACTGATATGAACTACATAGTATTTGTCTGATTTGTCAGTGTTGCAATGTTATTCCACGTGCACCATTTGCACTGTTCCTCCCTCGGTATCAGGGATTTCTGTGTGCATGTGTATGTATTGCGCTGTGCTTGCGTGCTGTGTCAGCCGGTGAGTGTGTTGCTCTGTGTGCTGCAGATCACAGATTCCAGGACGCTCCGTGTGTCCGAGCCCCATCCCAGCGGCGCGCGCATCACGGTGGCGCCGGGCGGGCGGGGGGTCGGAGAGCGGAGGCCGTGCAGGTCCACGGAGAAACACTCCCCCGCCCCCTCCTCCGGCAGCAGACCCAACTGGTAAGAGCAGACGCTAGCGCATGCAGCTACACAAAACTCTCGACACTTGCCTGTTGCAGTCTGATGTGACGGCACACAAGAGAGGTTAAAGACGATGGGCTGGAATGGTGTCTCAAAGTGTGTGGTTTTATTCTCTTGTAGGCAATGGCATCCTAACTCTCAGAAGATCCTGAACCTTAGCCAGGACCAGAGCGCCTCTGAGGAGAAGGCAAACCGCATTGCCGCGCTGGCAGCCTCTGTTTCCTCGTCCACATGAGCTGGGTTGTGGATGAGCCTTTATGCAACTTCAAGTGACATAGATTGAGACTTGTGTGTGCCTCTCTTATAGGATCTCTCAGGCATCCATCTCCCAGCAGGCCAGGACTAGTGGCCCGGCGGCGAGGCCAGGCGCGGGCGTTAGGCATCTTGAATGGTTTTCTCTCTGATCCGCTGGGAATCAGCTGGACAGTCCCCCCTCTCATGTGCTGCAAAGGCTGCTGCAAACCCCTCTGCCATCATGACATGCACTCCCATCATCACCCCCCCCCCCCCCCCCCTGCAGTAGCTGAGTATTTAACTAATGTGTAAATAGTCTACCAACACTAATTTATTTCCCTCATGGCTGGTACTCAGTGTGACCTCTTTTAGTATGTATACTGTACACAAATGTGAGTCCCTCACATCAACGTGGTGTGTCTTTACTGGTGCTACGACCTGTGCAATGTTTTGGCCACAAATGCATAACTCTACTAGGGCTAACTAATGGAGTGTTTCTCAGTGTATTTCCCATTACTTTAAGTTATTACAACAGAAGCAAGTTGGCATTAGCAACTGGCATTACAGTTACTTTTCTTTTCCATGATGCAAGATTTTTTTGTGCAGCTAAAAGTGTGTGTGTGTATGTGTGTGTGCGTGTGTGTTTGTTTTATCACTCTTATGGTCATGACTTTTTAAGGTGTTTAACTTTTTGTTATATAAATACTAATCACCACTATAGTTATAAAATTAAGCAAGAGTGCATCTTTCACAAGTAGCCAAAAATTGTATTTTTTTTTTTTTTTATTTCCTTCCATGTCTGGATACAATGCTAGACCACCCGACATTAAGGCTACCTGAGTAAATAGGCTAGATTTACCAGACCTGATCTACAAAAACAACGTTCCACAGTGGCCTACTTCCCAAATGTTTGTATTTATCTAGATATATAAATATATATGTCAAAATCTGTGTAGTTTTTCCATAATGAGTATCTTTTTACTGAATTTTTAATTTTCAGGGATGTGTACATTTAATTGTAGGATAATATACCTGATACAAAAAACATTGAAAATAGTATATGTACGGTTTATTATTGAGAGAATGATGGCACCTCTTGTGATGTGGTTGCTAGTCACTGCTCTGTTGTTTTATACTGATCTGGACGGTTGAACTTTTGGAATCTGTAACTTTCTGCATCAGGATATCAATCTTGACATGCAATGGGTATACTTTCAAATACATTTTGTACAAAAATGCCTTGTATAGACTTTGTGTGTGTTTTTCTTTTTTTTAATCCGTCTGATTGAAAATAAGATGATACTGTTCTGCAATGGAGTGCAAGGGGAGTTGTTGGCTGGTGTGGTGAAGGGTTGAATATTATTTTCTTGACCTTCTCAGATGTCCTTTGTGGCTAGTAGGTCACTTAGAGATTTCCTAAGCTTATGTTGTCCCCCTCTGTTGTGCCATGTGTTTGAGGCTGTACCAGCTGCTCATCCGGACATTAACCTCCTCCTGGACCCATATTGGAAAGCCACTTCACACTGGCTCAACACAATCCCTGTGGCCATCTTGCAGAGCATTCATAACAATGCATCATTTTCCTCACACTGTCTGATTAAAGTATGATTTAACTATAAGAATGAAGTCATTACATTACAGCCATGTCACCGATTCTGTCAATATGTAGTAAGTATTTGGACATTATAATCCATTTAAAATGCCCACACTTAATACTCCTTTGTGAAATGTTTACATTCCCCAACTTTGGACGTTGTCCTTTATTTTTAAAAATGTAATTAGATTATGGACCTTATAGAAGTGCAAATGACAAATAGTCCATGGTGTTGATAGCACATCCATAAGATATTAATTATGGCAAATGAAAAAATCCAAAAGTCAAGTCCAATTTGAAATGTAATCAACATATTTGATGCACCAGGTTCTTATTGTAAATTAAAAGATATGAGGTGAAAATGATAACTTCAGAAATACCAAACTGACAGTGACTGTCTTTATAAGACTCATCCCGATCAGATGAAAGCTTATCCCATGGGGCATCGTCTTACACGAGTCTTTTATCTGTCGCTCAGCTATTGAGTAGCATCAGCTGTGTTTCCCTGTGCATGCTTTTGTATTTGAATTGAGTGTTGTGTAAAAAAAAACTCTTTATTTGTGTTAAAGCAGTCAAAATAACAACACTGGCCATACATGTTTATACAGGACACATTCAGATTTATTGAAGTCAACACCTATTAAGAAATCCGGTCATATGTTGATGGCATACATGTCACTAAGAGGTTTCATGATGAATCTTTGCTAAATATTTTATTTTATTTGTATTGTCTCCTTTTGACAATATAACCAGTATGCAGTAAACATGTAGAGAACAAAGCAAGCCAAAAAGTCATAATAGTATGCTGTAACCATGAATACCACAAACATTAACACGCATATGAGCACCCTAGCGACATTTTCAAGAGATAGACTCTGGGTCCAGTCAATCTTAGCGGTGTTTGCCTCTTCATGGGCAAGTTGTGGGGCTGGGCTTCTGAACGGCTTTGGTTGTTTTAGATTTTGTTCATCAGTCTGTGCAACAGTGAGTTGATCGTCTTCATCTATTGATTCAGTAATGCATGGCAATGCCCCGCCGGCCTTGCTCACAGAGGACCTTTTGAAAACAGGACTCTCTCTCTTCCCAGGGCTCGGTGAGTCCTTGAGTGCAGCCTTCTGGGCTGCTCTCAGGGCATGCATGTACAGCTCCATCTCATCATCAGACAGAGATTCGGCCGAGTGATCAGCTGACTCTGATCCTCCTTCTTCTGCTATCAAGGAGCTCTCCTCCTCTCCTGAAATGTCCTCCTCAGGTGCTCCTCCATGTTCTAAGTCCAGGTCCACTGCACCCAACTCACAGCTCTCCGTTATCTGTCTGCTTGTTTCCTCCACATCGGCATGCTGTTTGACAGGTATTTCTTTGGATTGTTCATTTTCTGTCAGTTTATTCCCTTGTTCACTTACTTTGTCATCATCACTTTCTTCAGCTTCTGCCTCTGAAGCTGGTTCTCCTGCCTTACTGTCCACCTGCTCCTCTAACATCTCAGAGACACAACTGACCTCTTTGACAAGCCAAACTGAATCAGCACTGAAATAGTTGTAGTCCCCATCACAATCTGCGTTAAGTTCATTCTCTGTTAACTCATAGTCATTACTCACTGCCTCAGTTACCTTCTCCATACTTACAAATCCGCCTTCATCTGGCCTATTATGAATTTGGCTGTCTGTCATGAACAAGTCTCTGTTGATATCTGTCTCTTTATGACAGGTTGAAGCCATCATGGAATCAGTGGTGCAAATGTTAGCCTCATCACTCATGTTCTCAGTACTGCCTGTGCAACTGCCCACTGTGTGAGAGGCTGTTGTGTCATCTGCATCAGCACAGTCAGGTAACATCATATCACTCCAAGTCTCAGACTGGTCTTCCCTATCACACATATTTTCACCCACAGCTTCCTGTTTTGTTGATTCTCCATCACAGTACTGTTTGTTTGATTCTTTGTGTCTCTCAATATTCTCGCTCTCTTCTTTCATATTTGCTTTTGCCAACTGGGTGGGTGCTGTACCTTCCTGAAGTTGGACATGAGTTGGGTCAGAATCTGTAGTAGGCTCTATGATGTCTTCTAATGGTAGAAATGACTGTTGGATCGTGTCATCCAGGGTTTCTGCTTGAACTTCAGAAATACCTGAACCTGTGACTGGCTGTGCAAAGGCTTCATTTATTGAATTTCCATCCCTGTGTAATTCATTCATTGATTCCATTTCGGTATCGTTAGTCTCCTCCTCTGCTTCAGTATTGCTTCCTTCATTTGGGCTGTTTGTGAACTCTGTGGAGATAAGTGATGCTCTGTGCTTTTCAGGTGTCACACCTGATACAATGATTGTTATATTTGGCTGATGTCTTTGTCCTACCTCAGTGTTTTTACCAATGCCATATTGTGGTGCAGCCTCATATTGCTCTGCTTTGTCAAGATGTATAGCTGGCTCAGCATGCCTTGATTTCAGAAGAGTATTTTCATCATCAGTTTGGATGTCATTTTTATCAGGCATTTGTGAAGTACCTAATATTTGGGCCCCATGGTTGTGGGAGGTGTCCTGGTTGTCTGGAACTGAGATGTCTGGATTAATGACTGCTTGAGCCTCTTCCTCCTGGCCTTCACTGAATGTGTCTTTTTTAGTTTGGGTGAGTGACTTGGAGTTTTCTTCACTGTCAGCCTGGACATATGTGGTATCCAGGAGACCTACAATTTGCATACACCTGGCTTCAGATTCTGAGATGCTATCATTGTCAGCCTGCACTTGGTTCTTCTCCATTGTATTTTCTGTGTCTGAGATATGCAGCATTTGGAAATGTGTTGCTCCTGAGTTCTGAACTGCTGTTATTTCATCTTCATTTGAGATTTGTGTGAGAGTTGGACCCTGTTGGCCTTGGGTCTCAATAGCAACTGAGCTGTCTTGAAAGGCGGCTGCAAGACTGTTATTTGGTGAATGTGATATCTCTTTAAAATGGCTCTCCAACTGTTCCAACTTTATCTCACCATGATCATTAGGATTTTGTCCTTCAGAACCCTGACTACCTAAGTCAGGGATGGCCAGTTCAGTTGCCTCATTAACTCTGCTGTCACACTCATTGAAAACGTTCAGTGTTTCAGTGTCTCCATCATTATTTTCATGTAATTCAGTCAAATCCACCTCACCAGAGGCATCACACTCTGTTCTGTGTTGTTCAGGTGTGATACTTATCATTTCCTCTTTTGAAGATGGTACTGATACATTTTCCTTAGGTCTTTGTCCTTCTTCAGTGTGTTTAACAGTGACATTCTGTTGTGTTTCTGTTATGTGGAGATTTGAAGAAGAATTGAGTAAAATTCCTTCATCATCAGTTTGGATGACATCTTTGCATGGTGTGTGTGTGGTATGTAATGTCTGGGCCAGGATAAGATTAATGCAGGAAGTGTCCTGGTTGTTTGGAATTGAAATTTCAAGACTCGTGACTGGTAGAGTAGATTCCTTCTGTCTTTGTTTGTCTTGTTTACCATCAGCCTGGACATATGTGGTATGACCTTTAGTTTGCATACACTTTACATCTGATTCTGAGATGCTGAGGTCCTTGTCAGCCTGCACTTGGTTCTCCTCCATTGTATTCTCTATGTCTGAGATTGGCAATAGCTGGGTGTTTGTTGTTCCTTGTGTTTGGACTGATATTATTTCATCCTTATTTGAAGTTGGTATTAGAGTTGGGCCCTCTTGGCCTTGGATCTCATCAAAGACTGAACTTCCTTGAAGGTTGATGGGCAAAAAAGTGTTATTTGGGGAACATGGTATGTTCTCTAGTTGTACTAACTTCATGTCACCACAACCATGTCTACTCTCATCAGGAATTCCCAGTTCAGTCTCTTCATGATCATTGCTGTCGCACATTTGTACATCATTCAGTGTTTCAGTTTCTCCATGATTATTCCCTCGTAATTGAGCCATATCCAACTCACCCAGGATATCTTTGCACTCAGTGGAGATGGATGATGTTGTAAATGGGTCAGTAGTGATGTTCTCAGACACTTCACAGGGACATGATGACTCCAGGAGGTTTGTGGGAGATCCATGTGTTAACTGTACGTCTGCACTCACATTAAGACATGACTCTTTTCTGTCACTGTTTTCTGCTTGATCACATTTTAGTTCTATTTCATATTTCTTTGCAACGAGAACTAGAGAGTTTTCTGCTGTTGTAGATGTCACCTGCAGGTCTTCTTCTGAACTATGAGTCAGTGTTTTCTCAAGCATCTGTGTAAGTGTGAGGTCCAACATTTGAAGATCATTGTTTTGGACAGTTACAACTGTGTCTGGAGTGTCTGGGGAGGTGGACTTATGATGAAAACCACTGAGTGTGTCCTCAAGGGCTTGCACATTCCCAGAATCCTTCAGGGTTTGCATCTGGATCTGCACCATGTCTTGGGAAGTGCTTTTAATGTCACATAGAGCTGTTAAGTTGTCAGACTGTGCTTGTAAAGGATCCTCCTTGTTAGGATCATCTTCCGTCCCATCAGCATTCTCTGTGCCTTCTGGACATACAGCTGGACCTTGAGTTAATTGGGGGGGATGAGGAGCATGCGTAAATCTGTCATCCATGGGCCCCGAGAGCTGCCCATCTGAGTCTTGAGAATCTCGTGGCTGAACCTCCATGCTTGTTTTGATCTCATATTCTACATTCTCTAAAGGAGTTACAGAACGACAGCATGCTATGTTCATCTGTGACTGAATATTCTCTGTGTCTGTGTTTGTTGTCTTAGAACTCATTGGTGTGTAACTTTGTTTACTCAGGGTGGAGTCAGCTGAAGGTTGATTCACAATGTTGAGGTGACAAGAAAATGACTGGGCATGTTTTTGCACATCTAGAGCATTCAGAGATTCTTTAGGTGAATATTTTTGTTGATTGCTACCAGTGTCCTGGGATAGTTCTTTCTTTTGTGGAAGGCATAATGTTGATGTTTTTTCACAAACCAGATCTTCTTGTTTGGTGTTAGGCCTTTGACAGATTTGATAGTCATTTTGACGTAAGTTGGAGTTTTCCTTTTCGCCATTTGAAGTCTGTAAATTATTCATGTTTTTATGTTCTGACATATTTGGAATTGTTTTCATCACAAGGGGACAACATTTCTGTGTGCCAGCTAGGCTGTTGAGTTCATCCACTTTCTCATGTTTTGATTGATCCTCCAGTTCCATCTCAGTCGCCCTTGTCATCCTTGTAAATGCCTCATGGTACAAAGGGGCCACCACAGTCTCAAACGTGTAGAGACTGCTATGGCTGAGATTTGGGCCATCTTTTGTGTTGTTCTCCTTGAGTGTGTCTGTGATATGCTCTCCGAAAGCTCCATCCACTTTACTTGAATCCTCTGATTGTTTGTCCTTTATGTCAGTTTTGTCAGATCCTGAGGCAGTTTCCTTTATTTTGATCTCCTCCACATTGTTTGACATGGTGAGTATGTGAATGTCCATTTCACTTGTTTGATCAACGCCAGAGTCCTGTTTAATTGCCAGGTCTTTGGAACCGGACGTGACATCACTGCACAGTTCTGCTCCTGGTGTTGATGTGCTTCCCTTATTGACTGAATATGCTGCCGCCAGAGTGGGAGCTTGTTCATTGGACGATTCACTCTGAAGTGGAGGTTTGTCATCGTTTAATGTCTGCTGCACTCTGTCCTGCTCGTGTTGTGTGTCTGTCTCCGTCTTGGAGAAGTGGTCTTGTAGTGAGGCCAGTTTTGCAGCTCTTCGGTGTCTTCTCCGTCTAGAGTTGTGCTTCTTCTCCTCCTGTCCACCATCAAAAATATCAGCATGCCTTTTTAATTTGGATTAAGACATAGTTGTGGATGTGTTCTAAGATGATCCGTAGAGGTGAAGTGTGATATACCAGAGTGTGATATACAACATTGTAATGTAGATGGGGACCAAGAGTGAGAACCTTCTCACCTGTAACTTTTCCTTCTGTTCAGCTCTGTCATGTGTTGGTGTTGGTGCCTCCAGTGGCTGTTTGAGAGAGGAGTCATCCCCTGCATTGAGCTCGTCTGAAAATAAACATGTGACATGATGAGATCATGTTAACACAAGCTTAAATCATTAAAAAGATAATACTTCTGACCTACAAATAACCAACATAATGCAGATTTATGCCTGTTTGCTGATAAAATAATGTTACTGAAATGATATGGGCTCAATGACGATATTTAGTTAACAAGCCATTTACAGTACTTTACATAGCTTGTGATTTGTAATACTGAAATTCATGAGTAATTGTTTTTATGATAATTGCATTTTAGTTGACTTTAATGTAAAATAGCATAAACTGTACTGTATAAACAATACCTGGGATTTCGTTTGTGCTTGGATTCATGCTGGAAAATGTGCTTTGGCTATAGGAAAGAAGACATATGGTAATACTTACATTACAGCACTTTGCTAAAGTCAGTGAAAAAGCACCATAACCATATTCAATTAAACTGAATTACATTCAAGACAAACTACATTCTGGAGATGTTTCCACACACACATGAAAGCGTCCACAGCTGTGCAAAAGTCAGATCGTCATAAAGAGTCCACTAAGACTACTCCAGACCTGGACTTATAGAAACTGAATTGAAAATGGCAACTAACATATATACAAGTACTAACAAGTATTTGATGTATCTCAAATCCACCTTCATGGGTGATGGCTTCCCTAGCATCCACTAATGTTAGGTGAAATTGATGGCTCTTGGGTAATTTACTGTGGGCCATTAGCGTTGCCCACAGGCTTACAAGCACTGCATTATAATTTCTATATGTACAGATCATTCTAAAGTTTAGAATCTAAACCAACGGATGGTTAGACAAATTCTCACTATTAGTACCCAACGTTGAAGTACCTTATCTAATGCAGACATATGCAATGACTGTTTCAGTGTTTTTCACCCTTTTAAAATCTTTGACATTAAAGTAACCGACAAATCGTTCCCTAGCCAAATTTAGTTGTTCCAGAAAATAAACTGTCAACAAGGAGTGACTGATCGTTTGCAGTTAGAGCACCTAAGCTTTGGAACAGCCAACATCGTTTTATAACATCAAATGTGCACCATCAGTGGCTGTTTTTAAATCTAGCCTCAATATCCATTTATATAGAACTCCCTAGTAAATAATTCCTCTTATGTCTTTGCTAATGTATTATTATTATTATTATTATTATTATTATCATTTTTGTTTGTTTGTTTTGTTTTGGGTACTTTACTGTATATTCTTCCTTTCGTTTCTTTGAGTTAAGTTTGTGTTTGGTCTTATTCATTACTATTTTGTTATAATAATAATAATAATAATTATTATTATTATTATTATTATTATTATATTTATTATTGTTTGGTTTCTTGTTTGTTTGTAAAGCACTTTGTGCTTATTATTATTTTATTATTAGCAGACTCAAAATTTTGACATAGATATCCACTCATTAAATAATATTTTGATAGCTAGAACATGAGATCACAACTATTGTACAGGGTAATATAACATGTTTGAAAATTTGAACATACGCATATGTTTAGCATATGACTAACATATTCAGAAAGTGATCACCCATGGCCATGTTCCTTCAAGCTTGAAGTGCATGTGGTTTGACGCAACGATATTGACAGCTGCCTAACAATTCCTTCTTTGAGAGATTATAATAACTCCATACCTTGGAGCTTTCAGGCAGCTTTTCTTGATTAGTTTATTCTCCTTTATGTGAATATCCTTTTGTTCAGGCACTTCTGTGTCTTTGTGGCAAAACACTAGATAATTCTGTCCACCATTGTTTGCCCAGAAGGTCCCCAGCTCAGTCTCGTAGCGCAGACAGAAGTCTATTCTGACGCCGTCACTGCTGGACTGGGGCACCAGCGTGTGCCTGAAAGAGAAGACGTCTGTCCTGTCCTCGGCAGACCCAGGGACGTACTCTGCCAGCAGATCAAAGTGGCTTTTCCACAGATCGAGAGACATACGCACATACACCGTCTTGCTGTAACAAATGTTCAGCACTCGCACGACCCCCCTCAGTGTTGTGGTTCCAGGCAGTAACGTGAGACTCTCCAGCTCCAGCTTCTGCTCCTGCACCCTCACACGCAGCTCGGCAGGGGAGAGTGCCGTGCTAAACGGAGAGGAAAGCAAATATGTGTCTCTGTCTTCAGTGTTCCCCACCAGAAAGTCCCCCGAACAATCAGTCACGTCCCAGCCGCTGAACTGCTTCACACTCACCAGACTCAAGCCAAAGGCGTCAGCAAAGGACACCCTCCTGGTGCTGGAGGGAGGGGGTTGACAGCTATCCAGAGACTCCGAGCTCCTTCTCTTGGGGAGAGGGGAGCACTTGGGTCTGATGCCAGTGATCTCCACATCCTCCTCTTCATCCAGGAAACAGGGCCCAGGAGGGAGCAGGCAGCAGGGACCTGCTTTGGGCCCCTGCGCTCCCACAGACTCCATCAGTCCAGCTCCTTGTGACAAAGTGAAAGGGTAAAGATGGAGCCTCCACTAACTTCCAGCCTGCTCGGACTTGACAGATGGAATCAAATTACAGTGGACATTGTAGCAGTCAGCACTATAAATAGTCAGAGAAAAAGACTTCAGCTATGCAGGCTAATTTCAGAACACTGTAAATATCATCCTAAAGCCTCTGTGAAACATGGTTGGTGACAATAGCAAAAGGGATGAAGTTCACTGGCTACAATGGTGGGGATAGTAAAATATTATGAGGTGGTGACAGATGTAGTTGAGTATGGTAGAAAAGGGGGAAAGACAGGGTTTCCCACCAGTGCATGTTATATCAGTTGTCCCAGGCAGGTTTTAGTGTTATTGCTTTACTCTCATATAATGAGATTATGACATGTGGTATAGCTCCCATTCACACTTTCAGCTGAGAAGTGGACCACATCCAGACCAAACAACTACACAGACACCAGGCATGACACATCATAAAATCACAACACAATAAATAATGCATTATTGTAGTTTTATATTTTTGTTTTAATCAGAACATGTGTATATCTGTATTTTGATATGTCACATATAAATCACATTGACATTAAATACCATTGTATTTGTATGAGCGAAGACTTGGCCGGTGGAGGAAATGAAGTGCCACAGTGTCATATGGTCAACTACTGGCCCCTAGTGGTGAATCAGGAAAGTGTCATTACAGTCATCCTCTAAACCTTTTTGGGACCTTTCTAGCATTATTCTCTGGAGGTTCACACTGAAATGTTCTCCAAGTTTCTTGTTTTAGAATACTAGTGTGGGAAATATTGTGCTCCACTCACTCTAGAACAGTTGACTACTTACAGATGAAAACTAGAGGTGGTTTTCACTGTCACTACTGTAAGTAAACCATGACATGCCTTTGTGGCAGACTGAGACATAGCGCATAACAGATATGCTAATAATAGATACTTCTCCATTGGTTGATTGGTTGATTGCTTGCTGTTCGGCAGAGGTTGTGATGCCCTGTCTGTCATTATCTGTAGCCTGTAGAATAATGTATTCTGCAATAATGCATAATGATAATGGAAAGTAATGAGATGGGTTTCCTTTTTTCCCCCTTTCTTTCTTTTCTAGAGGGTGCATGGAGTGGGCATATGCATTGATCCTGAGCTAAACCCATTGCTCCTCTTTCTGTCATACGGAAGACACCTTTGTGGGATTAAATGCTGCTTTGGTCACAAATTGCACTCGAGCCTTTAAATAATTAGAGGGCACCTGATTTGGTTTAATTAGCGATCTGCATCCCACTCAGGCATGATGACAGGGAGGTGAGAGAAAAGCCTGCGCAAAGCCACAATAAAAGAGCTCTTTGATTACACATTTGACAGCTCTCTGACTTCAAGGAGTTTGCTTTTGTTCGTGATCTTGTTTTTATGCAAGTGACAGTGCATTTTCTATCACAAGTTGGTGTCACATCTCTAAGATCTTCAAATGGTTCTCAGTGTCACATTCCTCTTGACAGATGGCTTTTTGTTCTTCATTATAAGCAGAAGGAGGGTATATTTTTCTTAACAACACCTTTTATTGCATTTATTGTTTTTGTTTGTATTTTTTGTTGCATGTTTTTATTAGAAACATGTAAGGCACACATGCTAGCAATACTGTATGTGATTATGTTTCATTTATCATTTATTAAGGCTGATGTGATCATTCTTCATTGACTCTAGGCTACAGTATATGCGATTCCATTAAAGAAATGAAAGATGATGTTTTATAGTATTGTGCCACAAAGGCTAAATGTTTGCCCACTCATGACTAGTACATTAAATGTGTAAATTATCATTAAGCAAACAATTAAAAAAAAAAAAAACATGAAACATTGGTCCAAACAATAGTCCTTCTATTCATTTGTCAAATTACCATTTTTTTCTTTCATGATATTTGCTGTTCTGTATTCACTTTATTTTATAGTGCATCTAAACTGTCAACATTTTCATTGGAATGATTTCTGATACATCTAACTTTGCTTTTAATCACGTGCTTCAGATGTGTGTGTGAGTGTGTATGTGACGTGAGTGTTTTTATGTGCTTGTGATATGGTGGGTTTGATTACTTCACTAATTTCTGTCAGGTGAAGGAAAAGCTGTCCAGGCATCAAAGCTTTTCACAGGCGTTGTTAGTTTGTGCATATCTATGTGGTGACAAAGAGAAATTAGCTGTTGTCACACGGAGGACTGTTCTTCTATCTTTCCTATCAGATGTGTTGGAGGGTTTGACTGTGACTGAGAGAAAGAGTGGAGTGCCTCATCAGGACACAGAAGGCGGTCAGACTCAGGTAGACGCCGTCCTCTTCTGGTCCACTGCAGTCAGGAGTGTCCTCTCTCATCCAGGTAGGATTTCTCACACATAGAAACCTGCCCTATTGTAAATGATACTGCCTAGATGTCCTTATTTAAAAGCACAGTTGAATTTGTTAAGTAATGTCATGATTGCATGATTGAGATTGAGAAATTATTTTATTGCATAGTCTAATTGTTACTTCGGCAAATTGAAGATGAAATGTCAGAGGCTGGTGTGTATATTTTTTTCCTTCTCTCTGAAACAATTTATAAATACAGTAAGTTGTTTCAGAGTATTCTTCTATTCATATTTGCAGGAAAATATTTGTAATTTTTTTGTATTTCTTTACTGTATTTTGTATTGCTTACTACTGTACTTACTTACAAAGTTTGATGTGAAGAACAGGATGTGAAAAATTAATGCACATATCAAACACTTTGTTTCTTTTTAAAATGATCTTGTCCAAGCAAGGATACATTTTGTATTATCTACACATAATGTTAATGATACATTTTTGAGTTATGGTTGTTGTTTGTTCTTTGCCATTTTATTTCCATTTTTGCCAACTAAATGAAATAAGAAGAAATAATAGCCTATGTTTTACACAATTTTATCATCTGTCCTAATGAACCTATTTGATAAAGATTGTGCCACTCCAAGTCGATCATTTAACCACAAATTAGAATATGCTTTTCTTTGAGGCGTTGGGCATTGAAAGCAATTCCTGACAGAAACCCCCCTAAAATGTTAGGAATATTTACACAATTGACTTTGACACAATTGGCAACACTTGCATATTATATTTTCATAGGCTGAATCTGATGTTTTGCAACAAAATTGTGAAATTGTAACATCCATATTTGTCATTATGACACATCTGTAATAATAACTATGACTCTTGAAATGTGTGGTTTGTTAATTAATGAAATATGTAACTGATATGAATCACTTATTTGGAAGTCATTTAAATGATGGATTTTACATGGGCTTCCTTATGTTATGTAGTAGGCATAGCATATGTGGAATTAATCAACAAATATACCATTTCTTATGGTAAAATATCTAGACTGAATCTGTTATCTCCATTTTCTTAATGAATTGTTTTCTCTGTGAAGGTCTTGGTCGGCAACTATGATGGGCTCCCAAATGATCACCCAGCAGCTTCACGTATTGGCTCAGCAGAAACGTGCGCTCATCCTACAGCAGGTAATGCCACAGGCCAGCTCACCTGGCACTCAGAGATCCAGCACACCTTTGTGGTAGGCACAGGTGTTACTCTTTCCCTGGAATCAAGTTTCTCTGGAACCACCTTCCAGGTGACATCAAAAATGCTTTGTGCTAATAGATCAAATGCACTTCCTATTAATTAGATGATTTTAAAAAACATTTTATTATTCCACTTTGTGTCTTTTATGTCTTCATACTTTATTGTATGTACTTTACTTTTATGTACTTTACTTTTTAAACTATTGTTAAACCCTTGACGCTTTATGGTTTTATTTACTATTATTCTTTGCTTTTGTTTATGTAAAGTCCAGATGTGTATGAAATGCGTTATGTTGTCATATTGCGCTCTCCCACCAGCAACATCTACAGTCCTACTACAAGAGACACCAAGAACATATCAAGTCAAAGCTTCAACAGCAGCAACAGTCAGACGGTAAAGATAAAATGGAGCCAGAGGTTGGTCTTTATTTTAACAACTAAAAAATCACTGCTTTATTGCATTCCCAACTTCCTCTCTTTCACTTCTACAAATGATGCAACTGCAGTCTAATGCCGCTTCTTTTTGCAGAAAACATCCTTGATTAAACAAGTGCAGCGACAAGAACACCTGTTAAAGCTGCAGCAGGCTGGCTTGCTATCACAGACACTACCGTTTGGTACGCTTTTTTGCTCGTGTTTCATATCAAATTTCTAAATGTGCATCATAAAGATGGACACACTGTCCTCTTCTTCAGTTTTGATATAGGATCAAATAGCTTTTATTATTCTTTAAATGGAAATGTCCAGAACGATTTTTGCCAAGCAGTTCGTTCAAGTCAGTTAACCTCATGAAAATACTGATGCGTTTAAGACCTTTCTAGACTCTCCTTGTACCAGTGAGAGCACAGAATGGGAGGAGTTCAGAGTGACCACATGGATATGTCATACCAATAAGGTCTGTAATGTCAGCTAACATGAGTGCTTGATGTGATCCTGTCCCACAGGTTTACATCTGCTTGAGTGCCAGAGGATCTGGATGGAGCGGAGCAGTGGTCACTCAGATGTGAAGAGCATGAAGTCCGCCAGCACAGACATGCCCCCCACCGCCCTCACCACTCCCTCTGCGGCGGCTTTAAAGAATACTCAGCGGTCAGTTGACAAACACTCAGCCTCTTTTGGCAACAAATTGTGCTGGAACCAAAAATGCACGTTAAAATCAACTGCATTAGATGCTCCTTTTATCTAACAGAACCAAGGTGCTTTTTTTGTATCAGTGTTGCCAGATCCCTAGATCCAGACGTGCACTCTCTCTACGGTCATGGCATATGCAGGTGGCCAGCCTGTGAATCGGAGTGTGAGGACTTTGAAAACTTTCTCAAGTACGATTTTAAACACCTTTGAATATGGTGGTTAAAAACATTTTATTTGAGAAATGATTTAGGACCATACATTACAATATAATAATAATAATATATGATATGAGCTATAATATTATATAATAATGCATATTTAGCAAGCCACTGTCTGTTTATTTTAATTGTTTTCATTTTCTAATCGAATGCATAATGGAACTTGAATGTGGCTCCAGGCACCTGGACAGTGAGCACGTACTGGACGATAAGAGCACTGCCCAGTGTCGAGTCCAGATGCAGGTCGTGGAACAGCTGGCTCTCCAGGTAGGTCCAAAAGGACAGAGATTATATCTCATACAATGCAGACAACAAGCCACACATAGATAATCAGTGGGACGATTGCCAAAGCTAGACATTCTCTTAAAGAAGGTTAGATATCTGGGTTGGAACATTGTCCACCCCGGCGTCATGGCAGACAGGCCACACAGGAGACAGAGTCACATATGAGGAGGATAAATGGAACCAGACCTGTTTTTCTCAATGACTCAAGAAACCTTCACAAGCCAATATCTCCCACTCCCTCATCTCCCCAGTGATGTCACCGTCCGAGCTCTCTGTGTTGAGTCTCAGCGCTTGATTAAGTTAATCCGGCTGCCCTGAAGGTGGCGTGCTCTATTTGCTGACCTGTGCCCTGCGTCCTCTGCCCTGACAGCTGTCTGTGGAGCAGGAGCGCCTGCAGGCCATGATGGGCCACCTCCACACGCACCCCTCTGAGCCCCACAGCATCTCCTCATCAGTGAGTGGCCACGCGGGGTACAAAGCACAAGACTGGGGCCGGGACTGCTCATTCACAATGGTTCAGCAGTGCTGAGTGTTGCTCTCTTGTGTAGTGTAGAGGACACCCCTGGTGTGTGTGTGTTTGTGTGTGTGCGTGTGTGTGTGTGTGTTTCTCTCCACCACTGAGGGAGAGGAGAGAGTGTAGCGCCCTGTGCTCTGCTCAACAGGTCAGCGTGGACTCAGACGCGGAGACGGCAGCAGTGGAGCGGTCAGTGAGCCCACCCAGGGAAGCTCCACCACACGGCGAGTCCTCGCCCCGCAGCTCTCCATCACCCCACAGTCCAGCGGGAGACTCCAGCCTGCGCGCCACACGGCACCACCACTACATCCCACCACACATGCCCCTGTGTTCAGGTGACACCACTACACTACATCCCACCACACATGCCCCTGTGTTCAGGTGACACCACTACACTACATCCCACCACACATGCCCCTGTGTTCAGGTGACACCACTACACTACATCCCACCACACATGCCCCTGTGCTCAGGTGACACCACTACACTACATCCCACCTCACATGCCCCTGTGCTCAGGTGACAGCGCCACTACATCCCACCTCACATGCCCCTGTGTTCAGGTGACACCACTACACTACATCCCACCTCACATGCCCCTGTGTTCAGGTGACACCACTACATCCCACCTCACATGCCCCTGTGTTCAGGTGACACCGCCACTACATCCCACCACACATGCCCCTGTGTTCAGGTGACACCACTACATCCCACCTCACATGCCCCTGTGTTCAGGTGACACCGCCACTACATCCCACCACACATGCCCCTGTGTTCAGGTGACACCACTACACTACATCCCACCACACATGCCCCTGTGTTCAGGTGACACCACTACATCCCACCACACATGCCCCTGTGTTCAGGTGACACCACTACATCCCACCACACATGCCCCTGTGTTCAGGTGACACCGCCAGCTCTCTCTGGCACGCCGTTGTTGCACTGACTCATTTAGAAATATTCTGTGTTCAATTCAGTTCTTTTAAAACTCACAATAAAAACAAATTAGTGGCGCAATTTATTCACCATTCATTATTGATTTAAGGATACTATAATAATAATCATAATAATAATCATAATAATAATAATAGGCTTTATTTTTATAGCACCTTATACACAGAATGCAGCTCAACATGCTTCACATTTGAGGCATGATTTGCAGTTGTTGATTACTGTACATGTTGACATGTATTGATGTTCTTTATTGACTTTTTGTCATGCAAAATAATTGTTTAATATACCATAACTTAGCACCCATTTAAAATGTGGTAAGTGTTTATTATGGTGAGACTATGTTGAGCTCTAGTGTCATTTGCCTGTCCCCAGACCTGTCTCCAGATTACGAGTTCTACAGGAATGCAGACGTGCGTCCTCCCTTCACGTACGCAGCGCTCATAAGACAGGTACTGAGCAACGCAAACAGCACATAGCACAAATCAATGATGCATGGAAGATATTGTAAATAATGTAGAACAAAATCAATGCCCTGTTATTAGTTTCACAAAGACACAAATCATGATATCTCATTTTAGTATTTTAAGTAGATCCTTCTCTAAGATTTGGACATTCATATTATGTATATTTATATTTTACTATACATAATCTAAAATAGATTTCATTTAATAAAAATTGTTTTCATTTGATTTTGTTTCAGGCTATAATTGAGGCATCTAACATGCGATTAACGCTGAATGAAATTTATCACTGGTTCACACGGACGTTTGCCTTTTTCAGACGCAATGCAGCCACGTGGAAGGTAAACTTGCTGGTTTTACTTCTTCTGTTGAAATGTTGCCTCTGTAACAGTGCCATGCAGAAGTACTCCATTTCACCTGCGAAAAGAGCAGGAGAGGACAGCAGTCAGCAGATTATCAAATACTGCCACAGCCTTTGACCTACAGTAAAACGATAAGAGTCATATTAATCATGGACAGATTAATGGTGTCACACCGTTTTACTTTGAGGATGAAGCTTGTGGTGGATTGTGCCAATTCAATTTTTTGAAACCATTTTACATGTACTCTCACAAATAACCTTTTTTTCTTTTTTACTGAAATGCATTTTCTTTCAATTGCACATTCTCAAACATTCAAACACGCATGTACAGAATGCAGTTCGGCACAACCTGAGCCTGCACAAGTGTTTTGTGCGAGTGGAGAATGTGAAGGGGGCCGTGTGGACAGTGGATGAGATGGAGTACCAGAGACGCAAAGCACAGAAGATAACCAGGTGAACTGATACCACTACTACTTACAGCATGGATTTCCCATTTAGCAATTTCCACATAGACTTGTATACGTATGCCTTATCTCTGTTACTACATCTACTGGCTGCACAAGGTAGCAAAATAGCCCTCACAGGGGTGATAACATATGGCATGTGTACTGCAATTCACTGCACTGGAATGAATTCACAATAAACTTGGACAATGACCATCCTTATGCAGCCTGGGAAACAGAGGTGCTCTACACTCAAAAGGACAGGTAAAGCACATTTTTGTAACAATGGTGTCCTTTGTATGAAGTCATCTGACACTCATTTAAATAAGGTTATGCTAAAATATGTTGCGGCTTTGCATTTGTGAGATTCCTTTCAATAAGACCTAATGCAGAAAGTTGGTAAACAGCAGGTATTTGACTGCACCTTTTCTGTCCTTCCCAGAGACCAGCAGCTGACCGTACCTCTCTGCTGACTAAGAACTCAAGCCCACTGAACAAGCCCTCGCCTGGTTTGAAGAATCAAAACTCCAAGTGTGTGGATGGCACCAGACCATCCAAGTGGTGTAGGACCCAGGAGCACAGCGGCTTCCTCTCTGACATCAGGCAGCTGTGAGTCCCGAGTCCTCCAGGTTACCTCACTACATCTCACTGCTGTCCTGCGCAACTCAGTCATGCAACACTGAGCTTCAGCGCTGATGCAGTAAAGTAATGTGTAACTGAAATGCTGTTAATATGTGACACATTTCCTGTGGCAGGATGAGAACCAAATGTCTTATTTGAAATCTGCTACAGTCAACATCGTTTTTTAAAGCTGCATTTCATTTCACAATGTAGATAAACCTCAATTTGTTTTTCAGAACTGGCCATGTCAAAAAGGAGGATCCAGCCCAGGAGGACTGGTGTTGTCCAGAGTCCAGGACCACTGACCAGTCCAGACCAACACCACTGAGTGGCTCTGACTGATCACATTGGTTTTGGCCAGATTTGGGAGTGATTTCTTCTGACTCCATCTGCTTGGACTGTGCTGCACTGTCACTGTGTTTTCTCACTCACCAAACTGTAGCTTGATGACGTAATACTTGTACATTTGTTAGACATACATTATGAACTATTTTGAACTGTTTTCTGATTGCGAATATTGTTTAAAAACTTGCCATTTTGTCTGCCTGGAATATCCTGATGATGAAGCGAACAACTCTTGTGTGTTTGAAAGTGCTAGACATGCTGTACTTCAGAAACGTCTCTGAATGATGATAATGATTAATATTGAGTGGCCTAATATTAGCTCTGTCTGACCAAACATTTATTGACTGCCACAACTAGACCATTTTTTGTTGTTGTTGTTGTGCATGACTAGACATGTGCCAAGTCAAATGCACACAATCATTTATTTTATTATTTTATTATTGGCAAACTGACACAGTAAAGTGCTACAGTTTCACTGTCAGCAAAATTGACGATTTCCCTGTTAAACCAAGTAGTTTAGTGGTTTCATACTAACAATAACATTTTTGTCCAGTTGGATTGGGTGTGGTCTCCTTCCTCTATGTGTAGCTATACCTGGGTGCTAATGACTTATTAATGAATGTCCTGAACAACATTCCTTTATTAACTTTGTTAGCCACTATGTGACACGTCCGTGAATCATTTTACAGCTTGACTCAGTAATGTTGCTTTGGATAAAAACATCTGCTAATTGCCAGTCAACTTCAACTTTAATATGAAGCACTTACTGCTTACTTAGGCCTACTTACAATACTGGTACATGTCAGAAGCTGTCAAATTCTCTAGTGTAATTCTTACGTGCCCATGCCTCTAAAACCATTTAGGCAAGCAACAACAACACCAAAAACAACAACCATTATTATTCATATTATTTTTATAAAGTCCAGTGTTGTAGTTTTTAAAACACATTGGCGATTACAGTTTCAAGGCAATATAAACCTGTAATACAGATTGGATTTTGTGTACAGTTGGTTTGAATGTGGGGAAGTTGGGGGAGTTTCACTCTTGTTTAATGCTAGTGGGGAAGTTAACCAGTGGTGGTGATCACAGGTAGAGATTAGCTGGGGGAAGTACTTCAAAAAACTGTTCAAAAAAACTTGTTTAATAAAATCTAACCAAGTGTTTTAATCTTATATCAAGATAAAAAAAAAAACTAGTTGATATTGTTTTCAGTACAAAGACACTTACCTAGCGCTTTCTTTTGAGATCATTTGACTTAATTTAAGAAAAGCTTGTATCATTTTAAGTCCATTCTTCCTGAAAACAAGCAAAATTATCTACCAGTGCAGTAAGTAAATTTGTCGTAAAACAAGCAACATTATCTGCCAGTGCAGTAAATCAATTTGTCTTGATAAGACTTGATAAGTCAAAGTCTTCTTAGATTAAGTGAAATTATCTTTTGAGAGAGCGCTAGGTAAGTATTTTCATACTTAAAACAATACCATATAGATTTTTGATCTTAATATAAGATAATTACACTTGGTTAGATTTAATTTTTTGCAGTGGCACAAATAGAGCACTACTTCAGACCGGTGCCATGCTTGTTTTGGACAACTTGTGAAATGTGAAACTTAACTCTGTACACTGAATAATTCATGGTACTCTCTGTCTTATGACTGCTGCTGATGTGCACTCTACTCTACTCTATATAAATAAAGATTAACCCTCCTCCCAATTTCCATCTTCACTAAATCAAGGTAAAAAAGGATCTCACCATAAACTAATATTTTGACGACTTAAACAAAACAAACTTATTCTATTAAATAGCCTTAAATACAATATCTTCACTGTATCACATTCAATCATAGACATCACAACTAACGAGTTATTTCATGTCTGAACTGTTCAGTGAGACATTGACAGGGTACATGTGGCATTCCAGGAGGAGCTGAAAGTGATCTGTCCTCTCTTCTTCCATATCTGTTTGTTTAGACTAATGTCAGTAACTGCTACTGTGCGTGCACTGACTTTGATTCTTTGTCAGAGAAATCGTCTGATTAGCCTTGCCACACGCTTGTTTATTGATTGATTTCCACAGAAGAATGAGACAACATCAACAGCTTATTTTATGGGGCCGTTTTGCTTTGAAGTGCATTAGTGTGAGTGTGACATGTTTTTGAAAAAAGCACGTTGACAGCACTTTGTCAGCATCACAGAAAAGTATCCAGTATGTTTATTGTCATATCTTCTTTACTTTCATGTGTTGTTTAATTATTTAGCACATCAATTCTGACACAGCTGCGTCTCTTATGTTTTACCCAGTGTCACCACAAATAGAAACAAGAAACAGGCACACAATCTTTTCCAAAGTGTGTTATACATAGGTCATTTATACTCACAAGCTCAATATAAGTTGTTCTCTTCAAAAAGATTGATGGTTGATAGGGAATAAAGCTTAAACTTATAAAATCCATCAATTTACAGCTGTCTTCTAAGACAGAATAGTGTATGTGTGTGTGCACGGATGTGTGCGCAGAGTACACGCGTGCATGTGTGTGTGCGTGCTTGTAGAAGGTAGTGTATGTATGTGTGATTTCAAGCAGTCAGAGGAGGCACAGTTGAATCTTGACTTAAACTACAATTTACAATGAGCTCTCTACACAGGCTTGTCTGTAACAGTGGGCCCCTTACTATTTGCATTTCCTTGATAAGACATGCCAAACTTAATCAAGTCTCTCCCGTTATGATGCACTAGAATCTCCACTCCACTGACTCCACATCTGCATCCCTGTCCAATCTGAAGCAAGATTTTCATCACAACATTGTTAGTGGAGGAAGAGATGGCCATTCATGTTGTGACATTATATATTTTCCCATCCCTGGTTGACCCCATCTCCCTTTGAAGATATGTAGTGTATTTTATGTATCATAAACAACTCTAAAAGATGTATAATCTTGCAGCCTTCCTCCAATTCCTAGGTTGCCAGAGTGTCTCTAATTATAAGAGTATGGAGAGGATCATACAGAAACAGTGCCTTTCTCATGATAATGGGCTCAGGTTTTCTGGTGTTGGGACAAATGTTTACCGTTGTTTATACAATGAGGGAGAAGCTTTAGGCTGAGGCCAGAGCACTGTATGGGCGTCCACTGGGGAGTCCTCCACACCGCCTGCTGGAATATGTGACTTCATTGTGTGAGATGGCCCACAACAGAATGACACAGTGCTGCTAAGGCTGCTCCTTCCTCTGACTGCTTTAGCCAGTCCAGGAGAAAGGACATGTTTTCATTTAGCAACGCAGGCATTTTGAGTATTCTATTCTCTGAATCCAACCTTCCCATTTCCCGTATTTCAATGGTGTCAGCTGATTGCAAAGAAATAATAGTCAGTTCAAATCTGCTTTCTGCGGCTTAGCATACCACATAGAAACCCACTAAAATGACATGCACCAATAGGATGGTGACAGCCAGTTGTGAACTCATATGTGGCCTGAGTGACCGTGAGTCATGGAACCTGCCTATAGTGCTGCCTTGCTCTGCCTTGTAGCTGGACAACTATGCGCAGGAAGGATCATGTTGTCTTGAGAGCAGGTTGGAATATCAAAGGAGATGGCATGGTTCTGGCAAGCAGGACTGGGATTTTTCCAACAAATCTGCTGGAGTCTCTCAGTAGTCAACTTCAAGAGTGGCAAGTGTGATCCAACACCTCTTATGATCAAGAAATGGTATGAAGACTGTTAGCTGATGACCATGTCAAGAGGAGCCACTGTATCAATAAACCACCTATGCCCTGAAGGACAAAGACTGGAGAACCATCAACAGCTGCTTGGTAAGAAAACATGAACAAGCTCTCCATCTGACATTGAAGATATGTATGTGCTTAAAAGCTTTAAGTGGGATAAGCAGGACCACAGTAGCACTACAGTAATGCTATTAATTAGTCATTCAACAT
>NC_085003.1:2815016-2825016 GCF_963854185.1 Sardina pilchardus | reverse complement strand
TTTTTGTTCAATCCTATGTCTTCATATTATAATGTTTGTATGGCCTGCTCAATGATTTTCATTGAAAAGTGTTCATTAAAAGTTCAAATGGTATTTTCTTTGTTGTTGCTTTTATTGACCAGATCCAAAACATGTTGGTATAGGTCAGGTAAATCACAAATCAAATGTTCAAATGTACAATATCTTTCACTGTAAATTCACAGCAAATTGCTGGCTAATAATTGCATGACTTTTACAGTAAAAATGAAAACATACAGTATGGTATTGTGATTATACACAACATGATACTGTAAATTCACAGCAAATGGCTGGCTACTGAGTTGCATGACTTTTACAGTAAAACATGAAATTCACAGTAATTTACTGTGAGATAGTACCGGTAAATTACTGTGAAAGTCATGCAATTATTAGCCAGCAATTTACTGTAAATTCACAGTGAAACATTTTACAGTGCAGTATTCAGTTATTCGCCAGTAAATGGCAGAAGGACATCTACTCTATGTGCAGGAAAATTGAATGCTATCCTCACAGACAATTGTAGATAAATAGTATCAACTGTGTTTATTCTACCCCCTATGCAATTCATGATGCAAAGTGTCTTTTACTGAAGCCTGAAAACTGTACTGTTCCTTGCCACTGCTTTGATTGGCAACTCAGGAATTCAAGTCATCCAAATAATGGGCTGTATGCCTCAGGAGCGACCTGCCTTGCGATGGCTTGTTTCGTATGTGCCTTCACCTTCAAAACAATCTTTGAACATCATTTTCCTCTGTCGGCATGCATCCTCTAGTGTTTCACAATTAGAAAACAAAATCTACAACCTCTTCCATCAAAACCGCAGTTTATTTATGGCGTATGAAGTTGTCTGGAGAAAAGAAGTGATATAACGAACCATTTAATACTCTACCTGTCAGATGTGCCTATCTATTGTGAAACTAAAGACACAGCCGAGATAAACAGAACACAATTTGAATATCTAACATTAGAAGCTGACAGAAGATGCTAGATCAAAGGCAGAGGGAGACAGGGCAGTGGGGGGAGACGGCAATAACAGCCTTTCATTTCAGCACGCATCAAGAGCTGCCTCTCAGTGCCACATTTACATCTGCTGCGCTCCGCAAGAGAACCTACACCATGGACCAAACAACCAGAGGGTCATTACGACTGGATCAACCCCAAACCCCAAATATGTTGATGGTTAAAGCATTTCACAAACATAGTTGAAATGCATCAAGTATGTTTAATTTTCATGTCATGTTCTTGGCTATTATTATTTACAGTATATAGCTATTATTTAAAGAGTAAGTAGAAACGACTGCAAAATAAAATTAAAATGATACTATTACTATCTAACATTCACAGTGTGTTTCAAAGTCAAGTGCAATTAATACAAACAGACTTTGTAAGTCTAATTTCCAGCTAATAGCAGGTTTTGGAATTCTATTTGGTATTTGGTGAAGCTGCTGTGTAGAGAATGTGGAGTTGATCTCCTGTAGATGATGCCATGTCCTCTGGAGATCCTTAACTTCACAAACACTCTGAGTCATCGCATTTAACTCCTTAACTCCACAAACACTCTGCTAGTCATCACATTTTAATTCATTAACTCCAAAAGGTAAAAAATCACCGCTCATCCGTGTGAGGTGCAGGATTAAGAGTGACTGGATATTTAAGAGAAGAATCCGCACACTTCAAGTCTTTGTGAAAAAATAGCTTTACTGATAGCAAGCTTTCGGTCGTTAGACCTTCTTCAGGCAGAGTGAATCATACAGACAACAGTGCTGAGTTAATACACCTGGCTTGATTGAAAACACCTGTGTCAAAAAAGCATCATGGGACAAATTCATTAACTCCACAAACACTCTGAGTCATCACATTTAACTCCTTAACTCCACAAACACTCCGAGGCGTCACATTTAACTCATTAACTCCACAAACACTCTGATCACCATCAGATTTAGCTCGTACCAACATTTTTAACTCATCGCATGAAGCCACCTTTCAGTCCTTTCTCTATTTTTGCTTTCTAAATAAAACTGCTCTGTATGTTGCATTTCATTCGATTTAACAACAGTATAAAGCATTTAACAGTAAATCAACTACAGGGAAAGTCACAACGTAAGGCCTGAAAAATGACCAAGGTCAAGCCTATTTGTTCCATTACATGTGCTTTTAGTCCCAGGGTAAATGTCCAACCATGCAGTAACATTAACTTAACTACAAATTATTAACTTCATTGCTATTTACTGTACAATACACACTCCTACTGCACTGAACAGAATACTTTTCATTCGATGGGCTAGCCACGGTTCAAAGTTGCATTTCAGAATCTGAATAATCCGTTTGTTAATAAACAAATAAATATGTTTTCATTTCACAAGATTAAAACACAATGACTTTAAAACATTTTTAAAACAGGTATTTTTATTTTAATGGTACTGATTAACCTCAAGCTAATCTGTGTTTCACTGATCTTATTTACTTATTATACTTATACATTTATTATACACTATACTGTTATTAATCTTAATTTTGCTTAACAGTTTTTAATGCATACATCTTTGAAAAATATCTCTAATTGTGTTTGAATTATGCTATAAAGTCCATGTGATAAGACACTTTAAATTACTGCTGTATATAAATTGTTCAATTCAAAAACTCATAATAAATAACTAAACTGTTGCGTATAACACAATATTAGAAATTATACAACTCTGAAGTGTTTATGCCTGTGCATCTTTAACAAAGCCAGAATTAGTGTAGGCAGCATCCTGTATGTTGAAGGTTTTCACTGAAGAGTCATAGTCTGGACATTTATCATCTGTCATATCTGCATTCCCCAGATCCTGTTGAGATACAAGAAAAAATGTTATTTGTTGCTCTTTTTTGTTAGTTGTTAATTGTTATGTATTGTTAATGAGAATACGTCAAATCTCTAGTGAGCATGGGCACTTCAGTGAATGGTCAACGCTGACCATGAAAAACTAGAGGGTATAGCAGTAAAGCTGTATGAGACGTGTAAACTGACCAGTTTGTCCTGCTCGTGGTCCACCCCACACCAGCACTGCCTCCGCAGGCGCTCGGAGCAGAAGCAGAAGAGGTCACCCACAGGGCGGATGAGTCCCGGCCTCACCTCTCTGGGATTGGAGCTGCCTGCACCAGCACAGAGACATGAACAACGTGAGAAACTCCCTACACAACAATAAGGAAATACCTCCTCATTTAATTGGTTATGCAGAGGTTGTTATTTGTCATCTCAAATTCATGTGTCATATTGTGTTATGTGCGTGCCCACATAAATCTTACAAAGTTGTTGTGACTATTTTTTGGATGGTGATTACACTGAATGAAATATCCGGCCCAATTTCTAGACAATCTGTTACCCTCAGAACCTTGTGTGTGGGGGAGTATCTGGTGTGCTTTTCCTGACACTACAGTTCTGTGTATCCTTTCTATTGAAGAAGCCCAGTGAAGCATCACTGAGTTTTTCATGTCATTCAACCAATGGCATGTATATGCACCTGTAAGGAAGGTGATGATCAGACCTGCGACGATCGTGCTTACGAATCCCACTGCACTGTAGTACAAGTACGACATGGAGTACCACGTCTCAGCCAAAGCTGACCTAATGGAAACAAAATGCGGTTCGACTCATATGGATAATATACTCACAGGTGTCTGCACATTTTGTACACAGGCATAAATCATAACCTGCACATGTTGAGCATGTTTTGGCCGACAAATCCAACTGTTGGTTATTCAACCTTTACCTCCTTCAACCAAGTACATGTCAATATCAATGTATGTATCACAGTAGTTTATCAACAGCTAAATCTCCAAGAACAGGTTATCAATGGACAGTGCAGCAGAGGAATGGCATATGGCAGAGCAGCACGGGCAGCATGGAGATCCGCTTTTGGACACAAGATGTGTTAACTCTGCCGTCTCAGAGCCCACGCATACCTAAGATCACTTCCACACCAGCAGACAGGCTGCAGCTACAGCGGGATGTGGTGGACAGGGCAGGCAGAAGAATGCAGAGCGTGGTACAGCACTTTGGTAAGATAAGCACAAAAGCAGATGGCAAACCCACAGTCATCAGTATCCATGAACATCAACCCAGCAGGGCCCAGATGATCTTTCTGTCTGTTTGTCCATCACGCTACGCTCTGACAATGGCCTGCCTGTCTGTGCACTGCATTAGGCTCCGCTATACGCTATGCTGTAGCATGTGCTGCTCTGATGAGCTCTACAGGCGCTCCCCAGTGCTCCCACACACACACACACACACACACACACACACACACACACACACACACACACACACACACACACACTCACACACACCCGTGTGCTGCAGGAGACGCAGAGCTGCTGATGAATGGTTCCATGGTGGCATTGATGTGTGCGGGGGGGAGGGAGGTGTTCACTGGACAGCCCTGCACACTCAGGGCCAGAGGGTGTGTGTGGAGATCAGAGGCAGGGTAGAGGAAGGCTCCAATGCCCACCCAGAAGGACACAGCAATGCCCAGCATCAGGCCGCCAACTGCCCCCTGGGGAGAGAGAGGCACATGCGGTCAGCACTGCTCTGGACGTTAGAACTGGACTTCTGATGAAGAGCATGGGTCTGTTGTGGTGCTACAGTGACCACTCTGAGAGGCCACAGCACCAGCACAGCAACATCTCCCATACTGAAGCACTTAAACACTCGCCCCCTCAAGCAACTACGCCGGGATAGTTTTTGCTGATCATTTCCTCAACATATGGACAGTTGAAAGCCTAGCATAATGTGACTAATGCCAGTGAAAACTGAGTGGTATGGTCTATGAAGAAACTGAGTATGAGCATTTTTAAAACTATTTTTAAAAGTTTTTTAAATCCCAGTGTTTTAAATCCTACAATTGTCATTATTGTATATGTTGTATATGTTCATGAAATGCCACTCTCTTAACATTCCTAATGTCCTATTGTTACTATATTTATGCATGAAATTATCTATTGTTGTTGTTGTTGTTGTCGTCATCTTGTTGTAATTGTTGCTGCCATTATATCGGATATAGAATAATTCATCTTTTGAGTTTCCTCCAGCATATGTGGGAGAGCTTGAAGTATCAGTAGACGGTACAAAATCTTAACTGACCTTGGAATTGGCGCAGGGGAAAAGAATGCCGAGAGAAAACAGGCCTAGCATGGGTCCTCCGCACATACCATGGATACTGAGCGCCGCCTGAGGAGGAGAGACAGGAAGGGAACATTACTCTGGGAGCAGGAAGGTGAACGGGGCCGAGGAGAGAGTAGAAGAGCAGCAGTAGCTCCACAGCCCTGAGCTGAGCTACGGTTCTCAAGGGGAAGGCAGATTTACACACGCACACGCAAACATGGGAGCCCCATCACAGGCAAACACTGTGTCGAAATCGGAGAAAAATCAGCTCAATGGGCAAAAATTCAACTGGCAAAAATGTGTTATTAATTTAAATGGACAAATTATTTTACCTGAACTATGCCTCCCATGTAAGATGCTGCAATTGCCATTGAGGTGCAGCAAACTCCAAACACAATGCCTGTAAAAGAAAGAATAAATTCAGTACAATGGATCTGTGTATGCACACCATGCATATGCAGTGCATGTATGCACATTCAGCAGAATTCAAAATAGCATTTAGCCCTTTATGCAAGTTGCACTGTATTGAATCAGATCATGAAGGAGGGGAATATGATTATGATTGTTGGAATATATTGCAATGTTATTTGATTACATTGGCACTGGTAAATCACTACACTTTTGAAATGTCCTGACAGATGAATTCTACTTGTGGTCCACAAAGTGCAATACTGCTTCTTCCAACTAAAAGAGTTCTTCTTACACAGTCCTTTGCTGATCCAGGCAGCTGTTTGGTTTGAGATGTTCTCACAGCACTGGCTCACAAAGTCCTCATAGGTCACTGTGGCCAGGGCGTTTATGCTAGCTGCTACGGTGCTGAAACATGTGTGGAGCAGACAAGAGCAAACACAATCTGAATGGGATAAATACGGGCTCACAGTCCTGCATCATGCGTGCGTCTACAGTATGTGCTTTAGACAACGTGATGTGCACAGCAAGGGAAAGAAGCGCTATAGGCTCTGCTGCCTTATCCAGCCACAGGTGCTCTTTGGTGCTGTAGTTATAGATTCATAAAAAATCACCATATCTCAACAGGGACTGGCAAGAACCAGACCTAGGGGTCGAAAACATGCAGTCTGTGTTTGTTTGCCCATGCTCTAGTCTAAAAATAGTGTTTGAAGGTGGAGTCTGTTTTTTATTCTGGTTCTAGCCACTTTGTTGTTAAGATTCAGTGATTTTTATCATCATGACGTGCTTTAGACAAGAGATGATCGAAATATCCTTGAATATAAAGTTTGGAAATGTTTTGTTTTGATTGTAGATCCCAAACTGTCTGTAGTACCTAAGATAAGTTATCCCTTATGTGAAAAGATAAATATGGACTCTTTCCAAACCTCAGGGTTCCACTGAAAGCACAAGCAACAAACAGGCCAGGCAGACCAGGATATGCCCCCAGAATTTCCATCACAAAGTAAGGCATGAGCTGGAGAAAGAATTAAACATGAGCCCCATCAAATAACACACAACATTACATCTTCTTTGGTTTTCAATTTCAGAAAATAGCATATTAGAGTATAGTGAAATGGCCATGATTAGGATTGAGGGCACGGAGCAGCTGAGGCCAAAGGCATACTAATGAGGGAGGAAAGCTCACCTGGTCAGGTGCCTGGACCAAGCCTTCGGTCCAAGGATCACAGTTTTCAAAGTATGCATACATAATGAGGCCCGAGAACACAGCACAGACCAGGATCACCAGTAAACCCAGCAGGTTAAAGTACAGAGCTCTGCCAACACAGGGACATGGACCTGCAATGCTTCACCTCACACATACCATCATATACACACAAAACACTGGCCCACGTGCTTTTTCTTTTAAAGCTTCAAAAGGCATGCTATGGCCTGGAATTGTTGAACATGAAGGGGCTGATTTACCAAATGACTTTCCAACCTTCACATTATGGATCAAAGTTCTTTGTTCAACTTTATCTCTTCACACAGCTTGGCTTAATGGCGTCAGTGTAGGTGTGGGTCAGTGCTCTTACAGTCGCGCGTGCGTCTCTGTCCTGCAGGAGATGCAGCGCTGGATAGTGGACTGGTTCACCCCATAGATGCCCAGCCAGGTGAAGGTGCCCCCGATAGATATGGTCCAGAAAGTGTGGCGCCTCAGAGGATCAGGGTCAAAGCTGGACAAATAGACAACTATTAAATGGTTTAGTCTAAAACTAGCAGGCTAACACGCTAAATAAGCACAGGATTTGCCCTGTAAACACCAACATCAGTGCAGATGGCTCTGATAAAGGGAAGCTAAACTGTTTTGCTGTTACTTGTTGTTGTAAGTTACTCCATGCAGGTTTTTGGACCACAGCGTTAAACTACATACGAAAGGGCTTGGACAGCTAATGGGAATGATGGCTATTTTTATTGATCCTTTAGTTTAAAGGGCCACATGCCATCCTAATATATCAATTCCTGTATGATATAATGTTATTAAAGGTATACCTTAAATGTGTTTCAAAACATATCTTGAGTTAAGAAGAAAGATGTAAAGAAAGTAATTCAATCCCAATGTTTTTTGACAATATTGAAATTGTTTTACACCAAACCTCCTCAAACATTAAGCGGCTGTTTCTCATACATGGATGAAGCCTACTTCAGGACTAAAAGGGAACTTTCCATTGAAATCTTCTACAAAATACATGGTGGCAGATGGAATCTGTTAGCATGATGATGGCAGCGTGTTGTTGTTCAGACTCACTCAAACACGTCCAGCCGGTCTCCTCTCTGAGCTGTCTCCCACACGGCCCTCACACCCCCAGTCTGGGTGGTTCCCTGGACCAGCACGGTGAGGAAGCCCACCACCATCACCACCATCTGGAACGCATCTGACCACACCACCGCCTTCAGACCTCCCTGCCCCCAGGACACAGCGCAAATGCAACAGGTCAACAAATGCACTCATTGTCAAATGTACTGTATGGTCATTTCACTCAGGGTTTAGCATCACATGCCCATTTGGGGAGTGGATTAGAAATAATGAATCTAATATCAAATAAATATTATAATGGGTTATAAATCCCATCTGTGTACTTCTGAAACATCCCTGGCAAGGAACTCAAAGGATCTGTACAGTGAGCCAGCTGGGTAATGTCCCAATCAGTGCAGATGGTAGCTCCACAATAGAGAGCCTGTGAGCTTGTGAGAGTGCTGCTGCTGGGAGTTGCAGCAGTTCTCTTACACATGATGTTCCCCACACAACCCTGCAAACCTATTACTGAGGCCTCATAAGATGCCCCGTATTGACCTTGGCCTTGTGATCAGCCCTTCACACCAAACTGATCATGATAAAATGCTTCTAATGCTTTTACTTCTACTTTACTTCTACAGTATTCTATTTATTTACCTATTAGTTTATTTACTGCTATTTTTATTTAACCATGTATTTTCTTTACCATCAAATTTTCCTTTATCAGAGAGTTTGATATGGAGTTCGTGGAGGGTCATTAGGCCATACGAGTGCTTGTATGCTGATACCAAACTCGTTGAATTCAAGATATTGCTGGACATTGCTAGGGACTCACCAAGGTACAATAGAATGTGCAGACTATTCCAGTTGCAAATATAGAACCCCACAGGCTGAAGCCAGTCACTGTGTAAGAAAAAGAAACATTGAAAAAAATAATAAAGAGAAAATGACAACAAGTGTTGAGGAATATCGATGATGCAATCTACCTTGATTTAGAGCCAGGGCAGGAGCATAAACAACCACTCCTGTATATAATATCTGAAATGGAAACGGAAAACTTAAACATTATTCAATATAATGTGGAACAATGTTGATGGGTCATAAATAGGATTCCCAACATTACTCCCATGTTCATCTATGCCAACTTAGAGTTATTTTGTCTGTTTTGAAATAAAGATTTGTTTTTCCACTCACCGTCTGTATCATGTAAATGATGGTAGCAGCTATTCGGACCAACTTACAGAATCTCAGTTCAAGATACTACCAGGACCAAAGCAAGACAACACAAAATAAATGTACAGCAGTCAATAAGTGAGTGACACAAATCAGGCTCACTGAAGCACCAATTTTGTCAACAAAATATCAAACGGAACTGACGTTTGTGAGGTACCTCATATGTGCTTGTTATCCCTGACCTATAGAAGATGGGCAGAAAGAGCTCAGCAGTAGAGATCACCACAAAGGTGTAGGCCACACCAAAGATGAGGAACGAGGCCCCAAAGCGATACACATCTGAGGGGGCACCCAGGACAGTCACTGCCGACATAAAGCTGGCGGTCAGGGAGAGGGCCACTGGGACACACGTCATCTGCCTCCCCCCGACCAGAAACTCTTTAGACGGAGCTTTCCTCTCCTTCACAGCAAAGAAGATTCCAATGCCAGAGGACACCACAAACAGGCAGGAGAAGACCACATAGTCCCAGGCCTGGAACGTTCTCAACGTATTATCCATAATTGCTGTGCTGAAGTGCGGATTTAAATCCAAGCAATCCACTGATCCACTGTCACTCAGAGAACTGAGACAGTGTAAAAGAATGCCTCAAGCCCCACCACAGCACTGTGTTGCATCTACATTAAAGTGACGTTTTGACCATACAAAATGCTGATGTTCACAAACAAACATTAACTAATCCAATTGGTTACCATTTAAAAGTGTGTGTGTATCTCTTCTCTCTCTTTCCCTCTCTCTCTCTCTTCTCTCTCTCTCTCTCTCTGTGTGTGTGTGTGTGTGTGTGTGCATGTTCAACAAATCTGTAAACTTGAATATAACATTTTGCCCTTACTCTAAAGAGCTGTGCTTGCATTGCTTGGAGGAGACTTTTTTGTTTCCGTTTCAACAGAAAATCTTTCAGTGGTTATGTTTTTTTTGCACTATT